>NC_143566.1:87239090-87542121 GCF_054136105.1 Typopeltis vanoorti
GGCTCAGTCCTCTATTATTTAATTTGTACATCAATGATATTGGGAATAATTTGAAAGCAGATATCCATTTGTTTGCTGATGATGAAAAACTGGGAAGAGCGATAGTTAATTCAGATGATGTGGATATCTTGCAGAATGACTTAAATAGGCTGACGGTTTGGGCCAGTTTAATGTGGCCAAGTGTAAGGCGATGCACTTCGGAAGGATGAGATCACATGCTGTTTACTATATTAATGGAACTGAACTGCAAGAATTTGATGAGGCTAGGGACTTAGGAGTTATTGTGGACAGAGAACTTAAGTTTTGAGGACATATTGCAAAGACTGCCAAAACTTCACATCAGATTACTGTACATGGTTATTGAAGAACACACTGACAAGCAGGGATAAAGAAGTGATTGTCCCACATTATAAGGCATTAATAAGACCTCCTTTTGACTACTGTGCACAGATCTGGTCACCTGGATTTCTTGGCGATTTGGAAATGGTGGAGAGGATTCAGAGGCAGGTTATGAAAATTGTTGCAGGCCTGTGGGATGTCTCATACCAGGATAGATTGAAGGTCTGTGGGCTTTAAAAACTAGTTGATAGACATAGGAGAGGAGATATGATAGAGACATAAATTATTAAAAAGGTTTTATAGGATTGATACTGATAGCTTTTTTAAGACCAGTGCAGGAAGGGAGAGCATGAGGGGTCATCCCTGGAGATTGTGTAAGAGTGTGGTTAATAAGGGTGTTAGGACTAGATTTTTTGCTTGGAGGGTTGTAAATGGGGAATGCATTGCCAGAGGTGGTTGTGAATGCTTCATCTATGAATGAGTTTAAGGGGAAGTATGACAGGTATTGTATAAATAACGGTTAGTATGTCAATGTTGGGTCTCCCACAATGAGTCTTTTGACTCCATGGAGGCACCTTATATATAATAATAAACAGATGGTGAGTTGTGTATAGAGGAGTAGAACACTCTCCCACAACGAGTCATTGGAAGTGTCATGTAATAATAATAATAAATTTAAAACCTGGATTAGAATCTTGTTCAAAGAATCTCTATTAAGGCTCATAATTAGATATAATAGAATGAAAAACAGCACTGGATTCATAATTCACTTTAAAAACAATTAAAATATTATAAATTATGGAATGAACGAATAATAGAAGCTAGAATAAAAACAGAGAGAGGTTATTTAACAATAATTGGTTTATATGCCACAGAAGAAGGAAGAGAAGAGGATAATATCAAATTTTATAATCAATTACAAAATATATGTAATAAAATGAACAAAAATTATTATGTAATATTAACAGGAGACTTAAATGCAAGAATTGGAAATACGAAAATTAATAATAATATAGGAATATATATTATTCCTGATAGGTATCAGAGAGTGTATGGTGGAGCAGTTTCAAGGAGGCACAGGGTTACAAGTGGGGTCCCATAGGGCTCAGTACTAGGACCTATATTGTTTAACCTTTATATCAATGACATTGCCAGTGGATATTCAGTTGTTTGCGGATGATGTGAAGCTGGGAAGGATTATTAGTAATAGCGCAGATGTGGTAGCCCTGCAAGAGGATTTGAATAAGCTAGATAGATGGGCAAATGAATGGGGGTGTGTCGGTTTAATGCAGCAAAATGTAAGGTCTTGAGGTTTGGGAAACATCGATGGGATGCTGCATTCTCTATGGGAGGAGTTATACTGGAGACAAGAGATCTGGGGTTGATGATTGATAGAAACCTGAAATTTAGGGGACATATTGTAAAGGTGGTGAAGGTAACACAGAGGAATTGCTGCAATTATGAGAAGGACACTGACCTGCAGAGATAAGAGGGCTATCATTCCGTTATATAAGTCTCTGATCAGACCACACTTAGACCATTGTTCTCAGATTTGGTCCCCAGGATTTGAAGGGGATAAATTAACTGTGGAAAAGATACAAAGTTGGTTTCAGCACTGTACAAAGATAGTTATGAAGATCGGCTGAGGGAATGTGGACTGCAGAGTTTGGTGGATAGAAAAAGGAGAGGTGATATGATTGAGACTTTTAAACCGTTGAGAGGTGGTTACAGGGTTGACACTGGGGAGTTCTTTTGCTTGGTTGAACAGCGGGAAGGAGTGATGACAAGAGGTCATCCCTATAAGTTACGAAAAGAAACTGAGCAAGAGGGTGAGGGGTAGTTTCTTTGCATGGAGGGTGGTTGAACCGTGGAATTCATTGCCTGATGGAGTGGTGAGAGCAAGAATGGTCAATGAGTTTAAGGAGTGGTATGATAGACTTTGTTTCTTAGGGGGGACCACCCCTCGATGAGTCTTGACAGACTTTATGTTCTTAGGAAGGACCTCCCACCATGAGTCTTTTGATTCCATGGATGCCTGAATAATAATAATAATAATATGGAGAACATGCTCTAAATAGGAATGGTAAAAAAAATTGATCGACTTTGTAGTTTATAATAAACTTAAAATAATGAATTCTCTCTATAAACATAAAGACATACATAAATATACTTGGGCAGTAAGAAGATGGAAATCAATATTAGATTACTTTATCTTAAATGAAAAAGTTCTCTTTAGATGTTAGATTCACAGAGGATATGAAATAAGTAGTGACCACTTTCACATTAAAATAAAATTAAGATTACTACCTAAATGGCTACAAATAACAAGAACAGAAAGAAAATTTAAAACATCTATTTACATCACTAGATTATTAAATGACACAAATATACACTGGCTATATGAACAAAGAATTAACCAATATTTAAATAAGATAAAACGAAATGAAGAAATAGAAATATGGCTTATTATAAAAACGATACTAAATACAGCCGCAAATGAAAGCTTAGGAAAGACCAAAAAAATTCAATAAAAAGAAAAAGCCTGAAGATATGGGATGATACAATCAAAGAAATAATCAAAATGAAAAAAGAAGCACATCATTAATGAAAGATTAGAAGATGAAAGAGAATATAAAAGAATTAGAGCCATAGCTAAAAGAAAAGTCAGAAAAAGACATAAGGAATCATGGAACAAATTTTTTTCTAATTTAGAACATGAATTTATATAAAATAAGACCCAATGCACATAAGATTTTGAAACATTTAAGTACAGATACTAAAGAAAGTGTCAAATTAAACATCAAATTAAAATTAGAAGAATTTCTAAATTTCTATACAGAACTGTGGACAGATAAATATTTTAAAAATATAACTAGCAAACATTTAATGAAAATAAAATAACTAAAGAAGAATTAGAAATCAGCCTGAAAGAAATAAGAAATGGAAAATCACTTGGAGATTAAGTTAGGTTCAGAATTATATAAATATGCAGGAATAAGGTTCAAAGAAAGACTCATTATTTTTAAATAAAATCTATTCAATAATCAAGTAACCCACCAATAGAATGGAAAAAAGCAATAGTAATCCCTATCTTGAAAAAAAGGTAGTAGAGATGACCCTAAAAATAGCGGTATAAGTATTCTAAATTCCTGTTACAAAATATATAGCAGAATTTCGAATAACAAACTAATAAAATATTCTGAAAGCTTTATTTTAGAAGTACAAAATGGAAAAGGATGATCATGTATAGACCAGGCCTTTTGCCTAAAATTAACAATAGAGAAAAGAAGAAAATACAATTTAGAAACACATATTACATTTATTGACTTTGAAAAAGCATTTGATAAAGTTAAAAGAAGTATTTTATTTAACATATTAAAAGGAAGACAAATACCAAATAATATTCTAAAAGTTATCATAAGTATATAGGAAAATAATCAAGTACAAATAAGATTAAATTATAAACTATCATATTCGAGAGAGATAAACCAAGGAGTCCGACAGGAATGTCCCCTTTCAGCAACTCTTTTTAATATTTATCTATATGAAATAATAATAAAATGGAATAAATATTTCCATCAACGAATTAAACTTTCACCTACACTCCTTTTTTGTTGATGACCAAATAATAATTACAAATTCTGAAGATAACTTACAGAAAGATATTTTAAATGCCAAAGATTATGGAATGATAATATCGACAGAAAAATAAAAAACGAAGGCCTTTAAAGGACAAGATCCAAAAAGAAAACTAAAATAGTAATACATAACAAGATTTTATAACAGGTGAATCATTTAATCACCTAGGATGTATGATCACATGAAAATGAAAAAGATATAAATCTAAAAATTGAAAAATATTTAAAAATAACAGGTTTAACTAATATTACATTTACACCTAACCTAGTTCAAAAACAAACCAGACTAAACGTATACAATCCATTAGCCCTGCCAGTGCTATTGTATGGAAGTGAAATCTGGAATAAAACAAAAAGACAGACAAAGATTAATAAACAGCTGAAATAAAATTTTTGAGAAAAACTATAAAATACACTCTATTTGATCACAAAAGAAATTATGAAAGAATTAAACCAGGAATCAGTAATAGAAAAATTTAAAAATAAATGGATGGAATATGTTGAAAGAATGAAAACAGAAATATTATCAAAACAAGGCTTAAATTACAAACTATTAGGAAAAAGAAAACGAAACATCCTCTAAAGAGATTCAACAATGATATATAAGGCCAGAACAGAACACTGGAGGCTTAAATCCTTGAAAAGCATGATGATGATGAAAAACAGCACAAAGAAATAATTAAAGAGAGTTGTAATAGGTTTTTTTTTATGACAATGCCATACATGAAAGGTCATAGGAGTTATAACATGACAGGGCCATGTGTGAGTAAGTTAAGGAGAAAGAAGTAGCCTACTGATATTTAGTTAGAGGTTATACTCAGTGGGGAAAAACAGTATGAAAGAGATTGTTCCAAAGAAGGGAAGTGGATGGAATGAACAAACAATTGCCATAGGATGAAGAGGATTATTGGGTCTATGAATTTGTGGTATTTTCAATCCATTAAACCTAATTATGAACTTACACCATCACTTATGCCTTAATACATAGTTCTATAAAGGCACTTCAGCTGAAGGAGAGTTAGTTGGCATCATACAGAAGCAGCATGATTTTTCTGGAATCTCAGGTTTTTAATTCTGCAAAATGGCAAACCAGCTAGAACAACTGATTAACCTACCAATCTTGAAATGTATTCCTTTTTTTATTTTTTGTGAGTGACTCTCACCCATTAAAGGTTAAACCCAGGGCAGTCTAAGATTTTTTTATATTTTTTTATTAATTATATATATTTTTGTATATTTATTTTACTTTTTTTTTTTTTTTTTTTTTTTTACATAATCCAAAAACTGTTCTAGAAAATAGAGAACATACATAGAACTTTTTCAAACCACTTCAGGTCTCCACTAAGTGGGTGGTCTCACTCCCACTTTAGGTGAGAAATGAATTTCCCACCTAAAGACATCCACTTTTTTTTGGAGGGAATGGCACTGTGACATGTTTAGGTGGTGGTTAATTTAGTGTAAACTTATGTTTTTTAGTGAAATATTAATAAATTATAATTAAGGGTGTGAAAAATGGTTGTCATAAAAGCATATTATTTAGAGTCAAAGATTGGGGATAAAACTGATGCTGTGAAGTTGCAGAGGGATAGAGTGAGTGAGATTATTGTGGTTGCGGAAATGAATGATCTAAGAATCTAGCGAAAGATCTGCGAGACAGGATTTGAAAGACTTGATGACAGCAATGAATGCCAAGAATGAAGGTGAGAAGATCATGAATGCTACCAATGATGAATTAAACAGAAGAGTGATTATAGAAAATGGAATGATGTCAGGATTGTGTAAAAACTTTTGTAAAGAAATGAAACTGAATATTCATTTTATGAATGTCTGGGATGAGTTAACACTTTCCTTTGTAATGAGGCAAAATAACATCCTTATCTTTACATGTGAATGTTTGTTTCAACATTGCAATTATCTTTTGAGTTCAGAGAAAGAAAGTTTACCATTAGGAAGGCATGTTACTCAGGCATCTAGGAAGGGTAAACTATTATTATTTTCGTTTTCCATCGTAAACTGGATTCTTGGATGTTAGCTAATAAGGTGACTAAAGAAGGAGTCTAGGTCATGAGGCAAAACAGAGAACACATCTACATATCCTAGCCAGATAAGTTTTAGAGTGGAAGAGTATGGCTCGTTTTTCAAAATTTTCCATGTAAAAATTGGCAAGAGGAGAGGAAACCCATGGCAGTTCCCTTTATCTGTTCATAGATTTTTACTTCCAAGAAAAATAACCAGATTTGATGGAAAAGAGCTCCAAGATATCTGAAGGAAAACGTTTATTAAGAGTGTTAAATGCCATTTAGGGGAATATTGGTAAACAATGAGATGTCAGAGCTGACCAATATGTCTATTATTTAAAGTAAGATTTTCAATTAAATTTTTAAAGTGGGTAGAGATTTTTTACATAAGTAGTGGTAAGACCAGTGGTGGGGTTAGAGAGAGCTAGCTGCATTGACAATTTGTAGCAAGGTGCTGGCTAGGTTTCTTTAGTTTCACTCACTTGTATTACTTATTGCATTGTATTTGTGTGTTGTTACAAAAAGTTATTTGTAATCCCTGAAGATGTCTCGGACTGAAATGAAATATTAGAAGCATTAAAATTAGTTTAAACCTTTCTCAGTGCTGATAATATTTCATTAAACCTCCAACATGAATGCAGTTAGCACATCCTCGGGTTTATAATTAGTCACCTTTATCATCTGTGATTCGTATTAGTGTTTTTTTCATCTATATGCTTTATCAATAGCCTCTAGAACATTTCGCTACTTTATAAGTGGAATATTATGAAGTTGAGAGAGTACAGAAGCAAAGGACAGAGCGAGATGAGAGGAAAGTGTGATGGAATGAATATAGTTATGTATGGGGATTCAGTGTAGAGTTTTAGGGAGTGCTTGTATGGATGTTGCTTATAAGGCCAGTGAGCACACAGTGATGAGCAGGCAAATTGGTTTGGCTAGTGCAGTCAGCTACCATAATGGGGGATTTTAACTATGGCTAAATAAATGGATAGAGAAACAGCATACACAAATAAGAGTAATAAATCACCCACCACATACACAATCCCATCTCAGCATTATTAAAAGGTCACAATGCTTCAACAGATCTTGCCATATTATTTGTTCAAGCAGTGACAGAATAGTAGTAGAAAATAATCAAGAAGAATGCAAACAGGAGTATACATCAGTGCTGGAAATAGAAACAGCCACCAGAAAACTGAAATGTCAAAAGGAGTAGCAGATATTAGTCATTTACTCACATTTTATATAGATAGAATGGCAGCAGAATTAGATAAGTGAAATGGCTACACCATTATACTGCTGGACTTAGTAATAGAAAACTATTACATAGGTCTGAGCCATTGGGAATATATATGAAGCTAGTAGCACACTAGTTGGCCAGTGGAGTGCTTCAGAGTTTTGTACTCCATTACTGTTTAATCTGTATATTAATGATAGTTGAGGACTACAGGAAAGTGATGGGGCTAGGAAGGGATAATGGTGAACAGAGAGTTGAATTGTGTGGGGTTGCAAACTTCAGTTAATATGCCGAAAAGGGGGCACATGTTATTAAAGGGGTTCTATAAAATTAACACAAAGGAAATTTTTCAATATATATATATATATATATATATATATGTGTGTGTGTGTGTGTGGAATGGATTGCCAGAATTAATGTAGCACCCTGAGAGTGAATGAGCTTAAGCAGTATAAGTATTGTATCACCCACAATGATATTATAATATTCACTTTGAAATGCTCAAATATTAAAATTAAGTTTTACGGTGGCTGCACTACATAATTCATAAACCCTGGTTAAGTCTAATTCTGATGACCAGATTAGTTTCACAGGAGAATAAAAACTAAATAAATTATCAACATCAGATTTCCAATTTATGAAAAATAGTTGGTTCAACTGAATTCTTAATGGAGAACTCAAACAAACAAAAAACATTTTAGCTATTTAGTTATGCAGTTTTTAATGAAGATGGTAAATTAAATTTGGAAATA
The DNA here is from genome assembly GCF_054136105.1 of Typopeltis vanoorti. Taxonomy (NCBI): domain Eukaryota; kingdom Metazoa; phylum Arthropoda; class Arachnida; order Uropygi; family Thelyphonidae; genus Typopeltis; species Typopeltis vanoorti. The sequence goes on from NC_143566.1 coordinate 87,247,075, forward strand.
GATAACAGAATAAGCAAAACTGTATGTTGGGGATGAGCTAATAAATTTGTGGAATAAGAGAGAAATTAGCCAAAACACAAAACTAGTATGCAAGTGTTCAAATCAGTTTTAAGTTACATCAGTCAGGTTAGAAATGAAGCACTGTTAGGAATATGACAGCTCTGAGAGAAATTAGGATGACAAGTAGATGGCATAAAGTGGAAGTAATTAAACAAAGATAATAGAAGGGAAGTTGACATTGTTAGCATTCAAAATATGTGAGCAGAGATGATGTAATGAGTTATGGTCTTACTCAGTGTGTTTAATCAGAAAGGTTAAAAAGGAATTTGATGCTAAGATGGCTAAAAATGACCAAAAATGTATATAGCAATGTCAGTGGGTGACAAGAGATAAATTGGGATAATTTTGTAGCTAGATTAGCAACAATATTCCTTCACCTTTAGTGTACATATCCTAAAATTGATGTAGGCCTCTTATTTTACTGTTTACAATATTATTCAAATAATAAATGTAAAACAGTTTTCTTTCATAAAATTAAGTGAAATACTGCACTGCATGCCCAAGAATGGTTTCCACAAAACAATATTGAACTGGCCAGCTCAGAGCTCAACTCCAAACACTCTGGGAATGAATTAGAATGTTGAATTCACTCCACACCACAGCAGCAATGTGGGATAGCTTTGTATTAGTGTGTTGCAGCACATTGGTTCAAGCATACCCTGAAGGGTAGTTGCTGTTGTTCAGGCCAAAAGGTGTACCTACTCCAAACTAGAAATGCAATTAAAATGCATTTTTTTACTAGTGTCCAGATAATACTTTTGTCAACAGTATATATTTATATATAACATAACACAAGAACCTTCTTTTTACAAAATATTTCCTTCATTTCTGACCTTAAACAGCCAAGAAACTTCTATTCTCATGGTTATTTATTCACTGTGAAGTTTCAATACTCCTTCCCAGGAGTACTAATTTTTCAGTTATTTCCATCTCCTTGCTTTATTTCATCCCTCCTGGCTAAATCATCAAATTGACAAAATCTGAAGTCACCCAAGGAAAGCAAAACTATACATCTTTGAAACCTTTTGTATTTTTAGTTATTAATTTATATTGCAAGAGCTAATTTACCTATATGCTTTTAACTTAAGTCATTACTGTATCATTTCTATTTCCTACATATATATACAGTTAATAGAAAGCCTTGTTCAGGACTAACAAGTTAACTTGTCTAAAATAAAATAGCTTTGAACCTTTCAAGATTGTAGGTTTGAATTCCATAATAGCAAATATTTCAACAGGCAGCCTGAAGTAACCTGTCCTTTAGGTTGGGATATCTGGATTAACCAACACTCACCCATGGCAGGGCTGAGAAAGTATGCAGTACTTTCTTTCATTGTTCAAAATCTAATTTAAGGTACAATATATAAATTGTACCAATCATCACAATATTTCAAGGCTGAATAGATGTCTCAAGTCCTAGCTATGAAGAGCACTTATGAACAAGTGATAGCATCCCAGTAACTTGATAAGTATATTGTTTGAAGTATGCACATGCCATACCTTCACTTTCAACAAATGAAAGGTTCTGTAGCTTGTATTGCTATTATCTGGAGATATTAAATACATGTACTACTGTATAGATTCTCGATTGTTTTCAACGCCCTATCAAAAATTGGCTTCTTATCTGCATGCCTAAAGATAAACTACATTTCCTGATTGAATAATCAAATGTTGAGGAAAGTTGGATTTAATATAAATAAAAATTGTAGTTAAGAACTAGGTTACGCAAAGGAGCAATCATGAAAATGTGGATTTATCCCACCAACAGAATTTTAGGTCAAATAGTCTAAAATGTGAACTCAACTCATAATACAGGGAAATTAATGAAGTCAATGTTATTGTAGCTGAGAACATTCAAGATGTTTCCGAACAAGTTTATTTATGATTTATGAATATGAACATTCCTCTTCCCCCCCCTTTAAAATTAAGCTTAAATTTGTACCCCAACGTATTATCTAGAAACGCTTAAGTTGCTTCGGGCTACTTTTGATTATTAGAGCAGGGACAATCTTGTTGCAGTTTAGAACCCCACTAGAAGAGCGCCAATTACGAAACTACTCATGAAAATCAGAGGAATAACTAATCCTTGAATACCAGATTGAATAACACAGGTGTTAAAAAATGAGAAAGCTGTACACGGTTCGTAGAAAGTTCCTACATTTTACAAGCTGCCTAAATATTAGATTAAGATTAAAGTTACAATATATCTATTGCGCAATAATATACGAAGTTACCTACTTCTGAAGAAGAAAAAAAAAGTACGAAAATGGCAATCTCTTTATCAGCATTTGTTGGCCCTTAAAAGGGCCGTTTGTAAGGGAGAAGATTTATGCCCGTTCTCCTCGAATACGTCGGGCAAGCTGAATATCTTTTGGCATAATGGTGACTCGCTTGGCATGGATTGCGCACAAGTTGGTGTCTTCAAATAAACCTACAAGATAAGCCTCGCTAGCTTCCTGCAACGCCATTACTGCCGAGCTCTGGAAACGGAGATCAGTCTTGAAGTCTTGGGCAATTTCTCGAACCAAGCGTTGAAAAGGCAATTTTCTGATCAGCAATTCTGTCGACTTCTGATAACGTCTAATTTCTCGAAGAGCAACGGTGCCTGGCCTATAACGATGAGGTTTTTTCACGCCGCCAGTCGCAGGGGCACTTTTACGAGCAGCTTTGGTGGCCAGCTGCTTCCTAGGTGCCTTCCCTCCGGTAGACTTACGAGCTGTCTGCTTAGTACGTGCCATCACAGAATCGGTAAAAGAACGTCCGCACACTCTGAAAAGAAAGAGAAAATTGTAGTTCGCGCCCTTTTTGCGCTCGTATTTATAACATTGCAAGGAACACTCTGATTGGATAATGGTATTAACTTGTCATCGCGTTGCTATTGGTCTGTTTACTACAACTGTTGGTTTCGTATTTCCTAATAACCTGAATTTTTAAATATTTTTATTATATTATTTAATACATTTTGTTTAATTGCACAAGATAAATTCAAATAACCAAAATATGAAAGGATAAGACAATTATTTTTTATTCTTTCGATTTCTAAGTCATGTAAAATTTCTTCCAAAAAATATGGAGCTCTCCCTTAGGTCCCTGTACTCCATTTTGATTTTGAAATTCAAATTTTAATATTAAGTAGCCTTAACGAAATTTAATCGTAACGAACGTTCAATAAATGTGCTTTTCACTTATATTTGCACTGGGTATTCAATAAACAGCATAGAATACATTCTTTTCAAACACACTGAAATTTTATTAGCATGTAAGCTGATGCAAAGAGTTCTTGACATTTGTGTTAATTTTTTTTTTTTTGAAACAAAACTTGAGTTGTTATGAACTTTTGATATATGTTAAAGTAAGAAGCTACAAATGGGCTTGCGAGTTATTATTAATATGATCTTATTTATTTTCACTGCAACCACAACAGATAGCGGGGAATATGAAAAGCATCTTGCTTCACCCCTAAAGACATAAATGTCAATTGTCACTGCACATGTAATGTAATCATTGTTAGTTGCACATCCTTGATTAATCTTGACTACAAGAAGTGTTTGTAATAATATATTGTATGAGCTTATGAAAATGAGTTTGATGTTACAAATCTTTGTGCAGTCACTCTTTCAAACATTTTAGAGAACGGATTCTGTTTGTCAAGGCCGAGTGGAAATTTTTCCTTTGTTAATATTTGACCGTTACAGATGAATTTGTCTACCGAACTCGTCATATATTGATACTGAATTGACCTTTTCAAATCATTAAAGAACATTCTTCATACCCTTCTTCACTACATCTTTATGCAACTTCCAGGGATAACCTCTCGTTCTTTCCATCTTAACATTCACTCTTTTTTATAATTCCTTTTGTATTAAGGCTGATAGAATTCATTAGATCCATATGAGGTATAATTTTTAAATCTGGTTTTTGGGGTTACATCTGTTTAAGTGTGTAAATTAATAATACTGATATCTCGACAAAAACTATACCTAAAAATTCTGTTTAAGCCAGTGAATAACAATTGTTTTTGTATCTAGCAAGGAATATTAGGGGGGGGGGGTTAATTGTGGATATAGGATTGAAGTTCAGTAGACACAACGAAGGTGGTGAAGACGATTGCGGGAATAATGAACAGGATATTAGTAAGTCGTGACAAAAAAGTGGTTGTACCATTAGGAGTGCAAATAGGGTCGAATCAATTTATAAGACGTTGATTCTACTTCCATTTGGACTCCTCTGCACAGATTTGGTTTCAGGCGTTAAAGAAATATTAGTAAAAGTTGAAAGGCGAAGATAATTTCAGGACTAGAATTCTGACTGAGAAGATTGAGTAACTGGCAGTTGTAGCGTCTGTCAGATATCACATAGTCGAAGGGAGGTGATATGATAGACATATAAATTAGTGAGGGGGTTTTACAGAATAGATACAGGAGAAAATTATTTTCGAGAAAGATTGGTGATTCGTCATTCCTCTTGAAATTTCAAACTTAACATATCGTGCAATTTCTAACCTTTTAGTGGTAACAGCGCATCTCAATAAAATTGGCGCTCATTATTGGTTTTGGAATTAACCCAATTTGGAAATCGGACTCTTTCCCTTCCAACGGGCGTTTCGTTAACATGGAGGTCTACTGGAGATCGCAGCGGACGCATTGATGCGTGAGCGGGCACCTCCGTCTCCGTTCGCAACCGGATGTGCGTCACCTTAGGGGGGGGTGGGAATTACTCAGATCTGCTGGCGAGGAGGTCAGTGGCCACCGAAACTTTTGTATCTTTCTTGTTATGGTACAGTTGCTTGCGGTGTTATGCGGCCGACGACACCGAATCCGCCGCTTGCAGACAACAAAGGCAGTACGATCATGGATTGTACAAAAACACACATTACAATGTAACGAATACATGCAGTTTTGCAATTTTCAGGGGGAATGAAAACTGGTCAATGGATACCACAATTAACTAGGGTGGCTGGTCTCTGGAATGTTGAGGGATGAATGGGCGATTTTGATGAGGACGGACGTGTTACTTTAGACTGAGCCTGATTACATTGCATACAAGGTTTCTCAGTAATCTCACATTGCACTGGTGCTAACACAGTGTGATTCCTACTGTCTCCCCCTCTGCACGAATTGTGCAAGAGGTCAAATGGCCGGCAGGCCCCACCCGCAATGAGGACCAGTGGTGGTATTAAGGTTTTATAGGGAGGTAGGTTTCTAACTGTGGCCAAGTGAGATATTGATACTCCTTTTCCCAAACTAGTAGGTTCTAAGAAGACTTTGCTAGTAGACTAACTCAGTCTACGGGACATTTGCTGGCAGGCTTCAAGCCCTGCGGGATCATACATTGCTAGTAGTCCGTCTAGGTCCACAGGATACTTTGCTGGCAGGCCCCCGGCCCTGCAGGATTATTATACTGCTTTTAACCCATCTCTGCTGGCAGGAAATCGCCACTTTGAGATGGACAACATCAAAGATCACATCCAGATCCTTAACAAGGAGCAGTCTCTAGAGGTGCTCAAACTTATAATAAGCAAATTAGAAACTGACTGGTCAGGATTTATAAAAGAGTGCATTCATTCTAATGATGGAGTGGAGGAGGAGAATGAGATCTCAAAAAGATCTCATTGCTGCTCTGTCACCAAAAACCCCCTGTCAAAACATCTCTCAAGGGGAGCACTCTCACAAAAGAAGACCAGATGGATGAAGACACACCAACATTAGAAGTCCCAAGGGACACCGAAAAGGTTCCACCAGTAATACTAAGGGACAAGGACAAATGGATCACTGTCACAACAGCCCTTAGGGAACACAAAATTGCATATTCCTGGGCAAAAAATCAAGATGAAGGAGTCAAAATCCAACCAGCCCCAGTCACTGACTACAGACAGCTGACAAGACTAATGGATAACAAAAGTCTCCAATATCATACTTTTGCTTTACCCAGTGAGAAAAATCTCAAGGTTGTGCTTTGCGGAGTGACCGAGGGTATCACCTGTGAAGAAGTCACCACTGATCTTATGAGTTGGAACCTAACACCAGTGAAAGTGAGCAGGATGCTTAGGGCAGATAAACGGCCAATGCCACTGATACTTGTAGAAATTGATAAGACACAAAAAGAGATTTATGAATTAACAACGATATGTGACCTCAGAATTTCTACTGAACCACTAAGGAAGAAGTTGACAGCTGGGCAGTACCAAAGGTTTGGCCATGCCCAAAAACTTCGCAAGGCAAATTACAGGTGTTTAAAATGTGGCGAGGGCCACCAGACCATCATGTGTACAAAACCAAGATCCACTCCAGCTAAATGCGCCAATTGTGGAGGACCTCACCCCGCAAACACAAATGATGCATTACACATCCAAATAACCGAGGGTTACAAAAAATTATCCTTCCAACACAATTCAGCGATGCTCAAGACAACTGTGCCAGTCAAACCCCAGCCCAAACTATCCCTAGCCCAACAACTCAAGAAAGGAAACAAATGCCTAAAACTTATGCAGAGGCAGCACAAACAAAGGCTACTCCATCTCATAACCATATAGGCTCCAAGCTAACATCAGTACTAACTGCCTCACTAGCTACCATGCTACAAGAATTCAGTATGATGAATCCTTTGCCGTCCTCCATGAAAAGATTCCTACGAGGTACCCACTCAATTCTGACAGCCCTCAACAATGAATAGAAGAAAATTCCATCCCAACTCTCTCATGATCACAGCATGGAATGCCAACGGACTCAGCAATAAAACCCTAGAACTACAAGAGTTCTCTCACAGGCATAATCCTGACATAATACTGGTAAACGAAACACATCTCAGACCAGCTAATTATCCCAAATTCCTGAACTATACTATGTACAAAACAGATAGACTAACCGGAAGCAGAGGAGGAACAGCTATATACATTAAAAGCTACCTAAGCCACAATGTTCTGACCAATCCCCAAACCAAGAACCTAGAGATAACAGGCATTGAAGTTAATACCAACAATGCTGGCAATATTAAAATCTATGCTGTATATAATCCACCCAGCATTCCATTGCTGGTATCTGACTTGGACTCCATTCTCGGCTTCACTGACTCCATCATGGCTGATGATTTGAATGCCAAACATACAGCCTGGCATAGCTCCACAATCAACGACAAAGGTCGAATTCTAAATAATTACTCAACGCAAAATTCTATTGTTGTAACCGGACCCACAGAGCCCACCCATCACAGCTCAACTGAAAGTTCAGATGTACTTGACATAGTTGTCCTCAAAAACATCAGATACCAATATCAGCTGGAAACAATAAATGAACTTTCATCAGATCACAACCTTATTCTGCTTCAACTTGGTACACAAGAACAATTCTCCCCTCCCCACTCTTTCATATCTTGGGACAAACCAGAATCCTACCTGATCACACTGGCCCAATCCCTACTATTCACACTAAAGAGGAGATAGAAATGGCTGCAAACAATTTTACCAGTCAAATCAAAAATGCAATAAAGGCAATTACCCAAACTACAGTCTTTCACCCTAGTGGACGGATCCCTGAGGAAATTATGGATTTGATTAGACTGAAAACCAAGACCAGAAAGAGGTATCATAACACAAGAGTCCCTCAAGATAAAGCAAATTTGAATAAATTAAACAGACATGTATGTGAAGCCCCTCCAAAAACATCGAAATGAAGAATGGGAATCTAAGCTAACAAAATTAAACCCTGAGGACAACTCCATATGGAACTTTCTGAGAACCTTCCGACCAAAAGACAACTTTTATCCCCAATTCAAACCTCGAAAGGAATAGCTCACACTGATAAAGAAAAATCAGAGGCTCTGGCTGACAGCTTGGAAAGTCAATGCAACCCCTCATATGAAAATTTGAACATCAATCTCATCTACAAGATGAGATAAATTCACTGCCGAGTTAGGCAGGCCATAACACCACAAAAAGATATACCTAGAACCTCTCACACCTACTTCTCCAACAGAAGTTATAAACATTATAACCCACTTGAACAACAATAAAGCTCCAGGCTCAGATGGAATTACAAACAAAATAATTAAACTACTCCCCAGAAAAGCCATTGTACATCTAGTCAACATAATTAATGCCATCCTCAGACTCCAGTATTTCCCTTTAACATGGAAAATAGCAGATGTCACACCAATCAAAAAGATGGGAAGAAACGCTCAGCGCCCTGAAAACTACAGAGCTATCAGTCTTCTGTCTAACCTTGGAAAGATTGCAGAAAAAGTAGTCCTTATTAGGCTTCAATCACAAACGGACCAACTAAATATAATCCCAAATGAGCAATTTGGATTCAGAAAAAACCCACTCCACCATTCAACAGATCCACAGGCTGATTGAATACATCTCTGAAGGCTTCAACCGGAACCTTCATACAGCCGCAGTCTTTTTAGATGCTGCAAACTTGATGCCACACCTTTTGATAAGGTGTGGCATCAAGGACAAGCTCATCACATTCAATATGCCTACTAATCTAGTTAAAATAATTTACTCTTACCTGAGAGACAGATACATGCAAGTCAAAATAAATGAAACTGTATCAACCAGACGCAAGGTTCTGGCGGGAGTGCCACATGGCTCACTCTTGGCCCCCTTGCTGTTTTCTATGTATATTGCTGATATCCCTCAAAACCCAAGCTCAACAATCAGTGCATTATATGCTGATGACACTGCATTATTAGGAAGATCTCTCAGCCCCAAACTAGCTATTAAGAGACTCCAAAGCAGCATTCACACGCTGGAAAGATGGTTTATGGATTGGAGAATTCAAACCAATCCACAGAAGAGCTCAGCCATACTGTTCACTAGAAAAAAGCCTCAAATCAAGGAAGATATACATTTACTAGGTGGTAAAATCCCATGGCAGAATACAGTCAAATATCTTGGAGTAATTCTGGATAAAAAAACTACAATTCACCAACCATATAGAACACATAAGTTCAAAGACGTCTAAAGCAATAGCGCAGCTCTACCCCATGATCAACAGAAAAAGTAAATTTGATAATCAGAACAAACTGCTCATATAGAAGATGGTAATATGCCCAGTCATAACTTATGCATCTCCTGCATGGAGTCATACTTCAAAAACAAATTCAGAAGCTGCAGAGAATACAAAACAAATGTCTGAGAATGAGTTTGGATGCTCCGTGGTTCATCAGAAACTCCCAAATTCACAGAGACGTCAGCATTCCCTACATCATATCTCTTCTTCATGATCTAGCTGAAAAGTTCTTCAATAAGACAATTAATCATTCACTTGGTTGAACAGCAGGCAGGAGTGATGACACTTGGTTGAACAGCAGGCAGGAGTGATGACAAGGGGCCATCCCCGAAAGTTGCGAAAGGAAACTGTGAGCGAGAAAAATGAGGAGTGGTTTCTTTGCCCGATAGAGTGGTGAGAGCGAGGACGGTCAATGAATTTAAGGAGTGGTATGATGGACTTTGTGTTTCCCTAGGAGGGATCTCCCATGATGAGTCTTGATAGACTTGTGTTTCCTAGGAAGGACCTTTCGTGATGAGTCTTTAGACTCTTTGGAAGCCTAAATAATAATAAGAACAATAATAATAAGAACATCATCCGAACCCACTGATCAAAACAAGCATCAGACTGCAATGAAGCAGATTTCTGCAAATACAAGAGACCCAAGTCAATTCTATGCTCAGCTGAACACAGTTAATCTCACTGCCCTTTCAGGGCGAGCCTAAAGTGCAATAATTCTCCACCCAAAGAACTTTCCTTTTCAGATGGAGGGGAATATGAAAAGCATTTATGCTTCACCCATCAAGTCAGTACCGTTATGCGTGGAATGTTGAGTATGAAGATGCAATTTACGGAGTCTAGTAGCAGAATGTTAGGTTTCCTCTCAGTTATTTAGCACTGAGCTGGCATCACAAACACTTCTTTCACTAACTTTTTCTCATACATTCTTCAATAATAACAATGTTAATTACCTTTATACCTTCATTTTTAATGATTCTTCCATTGACCTCTTTCCATTCCTTTTGCACTCTACCTGACGTGAGATTCAGATTAAACAATCTAGTCAAAAGCACAACCACTTCATTAGCACTTTCTTGTAATACACATGCTGATATCTGTCCAGATGATGAATTTGGACAGGATATCAGTTTGAGGTGTCATGTAATGGTAATAAGAATAAAACTAATAACTGTATTCACATCCAGATTTTGTGATATCCTATGTATCTCGACTCCTGTATCCCTATTTCCACATTAATCCCTGTCATATATAGTACTGTAAGTTCTTCACCTGGATAATACACTCTTGCAAAATGATCACTGAATAATTCAACTATTTTGTCTGCTTCAGTCACCTCCCTACCACCTGCATTAATCAAAATCATTTTACTGGGGTCATTCTTTCTTTTACTTGCCACATATTGAAGAAAACTGCTATGGATTATTCTTGGTTCATTCAGCTAATCTCCTCTCATACTGTGATTTTACCTTTCTTACCATATCAGTCACTCATCTTGCTGTGCTTTATACTGTTCATAGGCTTGCTGGTCACTTCTTTTTGAATCTCTTCCATATACATCTCTTTAACTCATCCATTTAATTCCCAGTTTATTAATCCTCTTAACTCATCATGCTTCAGAATTTGATGATGATACTGCAATCTTTAACAACACCCATAAATGACACAATTAAATTTAACAGTTTTGGTGATACAGGCCTCTCAGATCACTCTCTTAAATCCCAATCAATTGGTTGATTGATTGACATGTACATTTCCAATCAATTGGTTGATTGGAAATGTACATGTTCTTTACATCATAGAAAAACCTGGTATGTGCATTGAAATTTAAAGAAACCTGTGAAATTTTGATTATTATTATTATTATTATTCAGGCCTTCACGGAATCAAAAGGCTCATTATGGGAGGACCTTCCTAGGAAACACAAAGTCTATCATACCACTCCTTAAACTCATTGACCATTCTTGCTCTCACCACTCTATCAGGTAATGCATTCCACGGTTCAACCACCCTCCGTGCACAAAAATCACTCCTCTCCCTCTTGCTCAGAGCTGCCTTTCGTAACTTCCAGGGATGGCCGCCTTGTCATTGCTCCTTCCTGCTGTTTCACCAAGTGAAAGAACTCTCCAGTGTCAACCCCATAACTGCCTCTCAACAGTTTAAAGTCTCAATTATATCACCTCTCATTCTTCTCTCTACCAAAACCTGCTTTCAAATGCCCTCCAAGCATCCACATATTCCAGTCCTCTCTTCTGATACATTCTGGCTATTATGCTATTCATTATTACTGCTCTTCTACTCAGCTTGTCACTATCATACCTGGGAAACACATGCAATCTTTCCTCTCTGCATTTTTTTTCGTACAACCTCAAGCAAGAATCTCAGCTCTCTCGCCACTCGATTTACATTGCCTCTCAAGTCATTCGTGCCCACCATCACAAGCATCTCATCTACCCTTTCACCCCGCTTAATTGCCATAGCCACATTCTCTCTCTTTCCTCCAGGCAAACACTACTCTGGCATCCTATCTTGCACTCCACAGATCATTGAGTCTCCATACATCACAGGTCTTACCACTCTGTTCACTGATTACTCACTTGCATCCCTCACTCTCTCTTCTCTAACTTTCACTCTGTGTTCAACTACTTACCTGCTGTCCTGGCATCACTCTATTCCTGGTTCCCACACTCCCTTGCATTCTTCTCATTCTTTCTCTCTTTGTCTATTTCCATTCTCTCCTCTTCTATCATTCCCATAACTCTCTCTCTCTCTCTCATTCCCCTCCCTTCCACTGTTTCTATTCTCTCCTCTTCTGCCATTCCCATACCTCTCTCTCTCTCTCATTCCCTCTTTTCTACTGCTCCTATTTCTCCTCTTCTATCATTCTAATGCTTCTCTCTCATTCCCTCTCTTCTACTGCTCCTATTCTCTACTCTTCTATCATTCCCTCTCTTCTACTGTTTCTATTCTCTCCTCTTCTATCAACTCTCTCTCACTCCTACTTTGATTTGCTTTGCATTCATCATCCTAATCTTAACAATAATGGTGGCATAAAAATCCTAAGAATTTGGTCTCTCAGTCATATCACATTCAACCTACTTCGTTCCAGCAAAGTTTTCCAGCAAACCCTGACTTTAGGACTCTAAGCAATTTTTCAGCTTTTATTGGCCACCACCCATACTGTTTTAATTTATATGCATATATGAGTAACTTTTGTGTGAATATGTTGCTTTTTAGCTTAATTTATTTTTGTAATCTGAGAGATAATCATAATAACAAGACTCTAGCTTTAATGTAGTAAGTTTTTTTTTTCTGAGGGCAGGCCAGTAGTTTTAACAGTTGACCAAATCAATGTAACTTTAGCATGCCATGTAGACTATAGTCCAGCTTGTTTCTTTGTATATATATGTGTGTGTGTGTGTGTGTGTGTGTGTGTGTATACTCCAGATGATGACCATAATGTGAAGGTCAAAATGTCAAGTGATTAATTTTGGTCTATATTAAACTGAAGTTTTGCTCCATAATTTATTATTATTATTATTATTATTATTATTATTATTATTCAGGCCTCCATGGAGTCAAAAGGCTCATTGGAGTTCCTTCCTAGTAAACACAAAGTCTATCATACCCACTCCTTCAACTCATTGACTGTTCTTGCTCTCACCACTATATCAGGCAATGAATTCCATGGTTCAACCATCCTCTATGCAAAGAAACCACTCCTCACCCTCTTGCTCACAGCTTCCTTTTGCAACTTCCACGGATGATCCCTTCTCATCACTCATTCCTGCTGTTCCATCAAGCGAAAGAACTCCCAGTGTTCAACCCTGTAACTACCTCTCAACAGTTTAAAAGTCTCGATCATATCATCTCTCATTCTTCTATCCAGAAAACTCTGCAGTCCACATTCTTTCAACTGATCCTCATAACTAACATTGTATAGTCCTGAAACCATCTTAGTTATCTGCCTCTGTACCCTTTCCACAGTTAAATTATCCCCTTCAAATCCTGGCGAGCAAATTTGAGAACAATAGTCTAAGTGTGGTATGATCAGGGTCTTATACAATGGAATGATAACTCTTTTATCTCTGCAGGTGAGCACCCTTCTCAGTATTGTAGCAATCCTCAGGGTTATCTTCACCACCTTTGCAATATGTTTCCTGAATTTTCGTTTTCTATCAATCATCACCCCCAGCTCTTTTGTCTCCCCTACTTCCTCCAGTACAACTCCTCCCATAAATGTATCCCAAACTTCAAGACTTTACATTTTGCTGCATTAAACCGATACTCTCCCATTCATTCGCCCATCTGTCTAGTTTATTCAAATCTTCTTGGAGGGCTGCCACATCTGCACTATTACTGACAACCCTTCCCATCTTTACATCATCCACAAACAGCTGAATAACTCCTTGCAATCCATTGACAATGTCATTACTATAAAGATTGAACAATACAGATCCCAGTACTGAGCCCTGTGGAACCCCCCACTTGTAACCTTCTGCTTCCTTGATATTGCCTCACCATACACAACTCTCTGATACCTATCAGACAGCCAATCCTGAATCTAAGTGACTAACCTGACATTTAAACCTGTGTGCTGAAACTTAAATATCAGCTTATTATCTGGCACCCTGTCAAATGGCTTTGCAAAATCCAAAAAATGGCAGTATATGCCTTTCCCTCATCAACTACTCTTGTCACTTTATTATAAAAGGCAATCATATTACTGAAACAAATCCATGTTGACTCTCACAGATAACATTACCCTCATCTGCCTAACACTGTATATGGTCCCATCACTAATTTCTCCAAGATCTTAACAACTTCTGATGAAAGCGCCTCCGTAGCACAATTGGAAGAACGGCAGTACATTTCGCCCTTCAATTAGAAAAGGCCTAAGTTCGATTCTCGTCATGACAGGAGGAATCGTTATATGGACTTTTTCAATTGAAGGTGAATTAGCTTATCTCATACAGAGGGAGCAGGGTTTTTTCTCCCAGTTTTTCATCCCGCATACAGACAAATCAGCCCTTTAGAATACATGCAATTTACAGACAAAAATACTAGCTGTGGTGGTTGTGAGCAGTAGATGGCATTGATGTAGGTGATTGGTAGTAGAGGTTTGGTGTAGTAGTGGTGGAGACAGAGTGTTGTATAGTGGGTGTCCTCCTGCGATGAATCTCGGACTCCTTTGAGGTGTCACGAATAATAATAATAATAATTATAAACACAAACTGGCCTATAGTTAAACACATCCAGTCTGCTACTACCCTTATGCAACAGCACTATCTTACCTTCCTTCCATTCCATCAGTACCTTTCTGTAGCCAGACTTTCATTGAAAAGCCAGGTCAATGGTGCTGTCGGAGCAAACGGAACATTTTTATGATGAATTTATTAAAAAACTTTTCCTGGGTGTGAGCCACATAAAATAAATAAATAAATTTTAGTACTGACTTCCCTCCTGTCTAGTCCAAAACATTAATTACAAACGATTGCACAAGGACCAAACTCACATCTGATAAGCACATGATTTATTCTTTAGGTCAAGTCTGTTTGTGTCATTGTGAATCAGATCTATTTTGAGTTCTTAGATCAAGCTAGCTTAAATAAGGTGTTGCCTAGTTTAATAATTTAAGTATTTATTTCATTCCTTGTTCTGTGTGGCTTTTTCTCTGAGAAAGCCAATAAAAGATTATAGTCATTAGCAAGATTCGACTGAGATGTGAAGGTGCATGTATAGAAACAGAATGCAAGAAGCATATATTTACAGGGAAAATAGAATTGGACAGAAAGAGTGGATGCTTCTGAAAGTAACAGAGGAATTGCATCTTGTAACAATGTGATCCAGACTGAGATTAATAGTTGTAACAGTGACTTTAGATAAAGCACATTTCTGGATCTCATGAAACAGAAGCTAATTATTATAGACTAGTGGTACTATAGACTGCAAGGGAGGAAATAGAGGTGATTGATTATGAAATTATTATTAGTATTATGATTATATGACACCTCCAAGGAGCCCAAGGACCTATTACTGGTGAGCATGCTATTCTACACAACCTGAAATATACAAAAAAATAAAAAAATACCTTAATGGGTACAAGGTAACTAATCACTATAAGCACTTTTAATTATGGAATGTAGATTGGGCGGAAGAACTAGCACTTAAAAAAAAAACCGGACTTCATATGGCTGCTTAGAGACAACTATCTTAGTGGGCATGTGACTGGGAAGGAGAACACTCTCAAAGTTAAAGAGTTATAACATCTGAGGATATACCCATAAATCAGGTGACCATCCTGCTGCCAACTGGTGAGCTATCATATACTTTTTGTCATGTTTGTTGAACATGCTTGGTCAGAACTTCATGATAACTCATCGAGTGATGTGATCTCTTACACAGAGCATATGTTGAATTACAGGGCAGTGCATTATGGCAAACTTAGGAGACAGTTTGAAGTGGCGTATTAACATCGAGGAGATTTTTCATATGGTAAAATGAGGGGAAGGAGCAAGGAGAAGTGGAGAGTAAAAGAGTAATAAGATGAGTTTAAGGAGTGGTATGATAACCTTTGTGTTGATTAGTATTAATCTCCTATAATGAGTCTTGTGACTCCATGGTGGTCTGGAAAATAATAATAATTCTGCCCTTCAAGTATCAGTGTTGTATGAAAAATAAATGGAATACTTGGTGGAAGTAGTATCTGATTGCATTTCCAGAGTTAAAATAAAAATGAGTAATCTCATTTAAGCAAGTATGCCACAAAAAAAAGGAGCGAATGATGTGGAGAAAAACACTATTGAGAGGAGTGATAAGCAACTGCATGAGTGTTAAAAAGCCCAGTCTAAAAAAGTTATGAGTATGATAATGAAAGCAAGATCAGTTATGAGGATCAGCCACTAATGGGCAGGCAAAGTACAATATACAGCATCTCCTATCTATCATGTGCATCCTGCCTTTCTGTGATATGGAACTCACTGAAAAAGGATATCTTTATGGATGGAGGAAATGCCAACTAGACCTTCACCACCTGTCTTATCAGATGCTTGAAGTGGCAAATACTATGTTTGGCTTCAGAGTAGGAGATCCAATTTTTGTCTCCCCTACCCTTTCTCTATGCAATGTGAGTGATACTCTTCAAGAGCATGCTAAACACACTTCATTATCATCATCATTTTGAAGATACATTAGTAAAAATGTACTGCCATTTTAACTTCCTGAGTAGGTAGTGGTATGTTGGTGCCACTGTTGAGTTTACATTATAGCAAGGAGACTGGTCACTTCTCTGTATTGAAGAACTTTTCTGCTAGATCATGAAGGAGGGATGGGTTGCACGGAATGTTGACTTCTAAATCTGGGAGTTTCTAATGAACCATGGGGGTGTCCAGAATCATTCTCAGGCATTTATTCTGTATCCTCTGCAGTTTTGAATGTTTGTAACCGAATTATGGCTCCATGCAGGAGATGCGTAAGTGATGACTGGGCGTAACATGTCCAAGAGTCTCTCTCACTGCATGTCTCCACTCTATCCTTCAATCTAACCTTAAACCTAAAATTAAACGTACAAACATTGATAGTAACACTGTGACTGAAATAAATCTTCCAACAAATCCCAACAAAAAAGCCACACCAAACACAATACACGAAACATGCTGGCATCTCTACTAAGAAGAAAAAAAAAAAAAAAGATGTGGCCCTGTCCAATGCCTTTGTTAAATCCAAGAAAATGTCAGTATATACCTTTCCCTCATCTACTGCTCTTGTAACTTTATTATAAAGGGCTAGCATATTACTAAAACAAGAGCACCCCCTTAACAAATCCATGTTGACTCTCACAGATAACATTACCCTCATCTGCCCAATGCTGTATATGTTTGTTCACTAATTTCTCCGAGATCTTAACAACTATGGATGACACACAAACTGGCCTATAATTATACACTTCCAGTCTGATACCACCCTTATGAAATGGCACTATCTTACCTTCCTTCCATTCCCTGGGCACCTTTCCTGTAGCCAGACTTTCATTGAAAAGCCAGGTCAAAGGAGCTGTCTGTTCTTTAGCACATTCTCTCAAAACTCGTGGTGAAATACCATCCAGTCCCACAGCTTTACTGACATACAGAATACTCAGTATTTGGAACACACTCTCCTACTGCACCTCTAAACTTCGAACCTGCTCTATCCCTCTAGTAGTATAGAAATTTACTCCTCCAGGATGAAATACTCCAATAAAGTGTTCATTGAACAATTCCACTATGTTCTCTGCATCAGTCACTCTATTCCCATTTCTATCCCACAGTGTCATTCTTCCGCAATCATTTCTCCTCGTACTGGCCAAAGAGCTAAAAAATTCCCTAGGATTTTCTTTGGATCTTAAAACCAATCTCTTCTCATATTTCAGTTTTGCCTTCCTCACCATACTAGTCACTCTCCTGGCCTGTGTCTTATATTCCTCATGCATCTGCTCTTCACCTGTCTCCTTATATCTCTTTCATAATCTCTTTTTCACATGCAGTTACTGTTTAATATTGTTTAACATCCACTTTGCACCAAATTTTCTCCTCTTCTTCACTTGTGGAATATAGCTTACTGTTGCTGCTAACAAATATTCCTTCACAATTTCCCAAGCACTAATGATATCCCAGCCTTCCAATTTCTCCCTCCATGAAATTTCCCCAAGTTGATATCTACGACTATTATAATCACCTGCCTTATAATTCCATGTGCGTTCCTATCTCTTTGATACTCCTGCATGTCTATTCATCTTCCAAGTCAAAGCCACATGGTCACACTCTCCAACTGGTGGTAGAGATGTCATCTCAGTCATTATCTTCTGATGGTATGACCAAATCCAAAACTCTTGAACCTCTTGTTCCCCTCTATTACATATTGCCTAAGACATTTGTCCCTCAAGAATTCTAGAAATTTCATTCCTTTGTTGCTACATGCATCTTCCTCTCCCCAATTTATACTGCTGTAGTTACAATCTCCCATAACAATCATTCTTCTTGCACTTGATAAGCTCAATTGTCTCAACATCTCCTGTTTTCCACCCTCTGTGCTCCTTGGTTTCTAGCAGCATCCCACTAAATACCCTCTCTTGCCCACCTCTGCCTTCCAAAGCTTAGAGGACATAAGTCGTCATTTATTATAAGCAGTACTCCACCACCACTCTTTCCCTTCCTATCCTGCCAAAAAATGCTGTTCCCTGCTACTTCTATTCATGTTATTATATCCTCTTCTGTCAACCATGTCTCAGTGATCCCAATAATCTTTGGCTAGTATAATGCTATCAGCACCACCAATTCCTCTCCTTTATTCCAGATACTCTGGCATTAGTATAAAGCATAAAATTACCACTATTTCTATACCTAGCATTATTCCCTCTAGACTCCACTGGGTTCAGCGTTACCTGATGTCGTCCCTCTTCTCCCAAGTACCCATTCCCACAAGAGGCCACCCCTGCTACTATCCACCCTGGGCATTCTAGTTTCCCTGCATCAACAAACAGACTCATTTCAGAACAGCAATTTATCCAGATATCTATTTCCTTCCTCATTCAAATGCAAGTGGTCTCATGCATACAATTACTTTCTGTTCTCGAACGCCCTCCAACCATCTACATATTCCAATCCTCTCTTCTGACACATTCTAGCTATTATGTTATTCAGTATTACTGCTCTTCTGCTTAGCCATCGCTATCATACCTAGGCAACATTCACACGCATTATCTTTCCTCTCTGTGTTTTCTTTTGTACCACCTTAAGCAAGAATTTCATATCTCTCGCCACCCAGTTTGCATTGCCTCAAATCATTCGTTCCTTCTATCACAATCATCTCATCCACCCTCTCACCCTCTCTTAATTGCCATAGTCACACTTTCTATCATTCCTCCAGGCAAACACTCCTCACGCATCCTATCTTGTACACCACGGATCATTGAGTCCCCCATACATTACACTTCTTACTACCCTGTTGTTCCTCGATTGCTCACCTGTATCCCTCACTCTCTCTCTCTCCCTCTCTCTCTGAGTCTCCCTACTTACCTGCCTTTCTGACATCACTCTATCCTTGTTTTCAGCACTCCCTCGCATTCTTCTCATTCCCTGTCTCCTACTGTTTCCATTCTCTCCTCTTCTATCATTCCCACAACTCTCCTCATTCCCTCTCTTCCACTGATCCTATTATCTCCTCTTCTCTCATTCACATAACTCTTTCTCACTCCTACTCTGATTTGCCCTGCATTGATCCCTTCCATTCACCTAATCTCATCTTCCACATTTCTCATCTCATTCCCTAGACATTCCATTCCACTTGCTCTTTCAGCTCATCTCTCTCTCTCGCTCTACAAGTCAGCCACCAATTGACACCATCTCCAAAAACTTCACAATCTTCCAACCTTTCCACACTTCCCGCTCTTATTTTTTCATTCATGTTTCTCTCATTATTCTTGCCCTCTATCATACCACTCATCTTCCTACGTGGAGGATCTCCTGCCTGTGACTCAACGAGATCAGTTATAGTCATCTCTAACTCACCAAGTTCCTCCCATTGCCTGCATTTTGTGCATATACATATTTCCTATTCTCTCACCTAATTTCTCCCACATTAACTTGGTACCAACCCTTTACCAACTTAAATGTCTCAATCATATCCCATCTCTTCCTCTTATTCAGAAGGCTTCTTCTGTCTTCATATCCCACATCCCAAAGATGGTTAGTCAGTCTTCTGTGGTCCCTTCCAATATATCCTTATCACCATGAAAACCAATAGACCAACTCTGCACACAATAATCCATACCATACGAGGCCTGATCAAGGTCTTATACAATGGAACCAGAACCTCTGAGCCTCCATAGCTCAGTTGGTATAGATGAAGCGCTTTGGTTGGAAAGACCCGGGTTAGATTCCTGGGTCTTTTCAAACACTAGCTACATATCCATACCCGAACCAAATGCAAAGCCATTTGATTAGATACCACATGGAATACTGATGTGACTTATATATCAGGATTCCATGTAGTATCCTATCAAACACCTTGTGAAGTTCAACAGTATGGCCATGTAGCCATTATCAACTGTCCAAAATGTTATATGTCCCACCCACCCACCCACACACGCACGTATTACCACATTACCAATACTTATATTTCATTATAGATCTGTAGCTCAGTCAGTATAGACGAAGCCCTTTGGTCAGAAAGATCCAGGTTTGCTTCCCGTCTAAGATGTGAGGAACCTTTATCTGGTCTCTTTCAACTAAAGGTGAATTAGCTGATCTCATATGGAGGAAGGGTTTTTTTCCCTCCTAGAAATTCAGGTTTTTCGTCCCCCAGAACGAAATCTGTAGATTATATATATACAGAAAGAGAAAAATTGGAAAGCACTGTAGAGTAAGAGAAAGAAATGGATGGTTGATAGTTTCGTATCGTGCAGTGAGTTCTGAAAAAGACCAATGATAATTAACATATGTATTTTAGAAATATATTACGATAAATATGATTTTTAAATTTTTCTCTTCGTATAAATATGAATTTAACTATAAATATGAATTTGACAATTAGAAACAATTTAGTTTCTAATTGTCTCTCATTTATGATAAATGTTATTGAGCTTCTGTAGCTCAGTTGGTATAGACGAAGCCCTTTGGTTGGAAAGTCCTGGGTTCAATTCCTGCCCGTGATGTGAGGAACTTTTATCTGGTCACTTTCGACAAAAGTGAGTTTAGCCGGTCTCATGCGGAGGTAGAGTTTTATTTCACCCAGAAACTCAGGTTTTTCGTTTCCCAGAACAGGAAAACTGGCCCTGTGAACACACACAGATCTACAGTCATAAAAAATATATATACTTAATCCCTCATTAGGAGGACTCAACCAGTCCTAAGCGATGGTTGAGGAAAGGGAGGGAATCCCACATGAATAAAACAAAAACAAAACAGAACCTCTTTATTTCTACAAGTTAAGGTCCTCTGCATCATTGCCATAATCTGATGTGATGTCTTCACAACTTGTGCAATGTGATGTCTGAACTTCAGATCCTTGTCCAGAACCATCTAAGGTCTCTTATCTCCTCAAATTCCTCCAAAATTTGTCCATCAAGTGTATACTTTGTATCCCGTTGTTGCCTACCAAATTTCAGAACCTGACACTTTCCAACATTGAACTGACAGTTCCATACTGTTGACCAATCATACAGTCCATTCAAGTCCTACTGTAAGGCTACAACATCTGCTTGATTCTTCATCACTCTCCCCAGTTTCGTATCATCTGCAAAACAATTGTATATCACCAATTAAATCCATCCCAATATCATTAATGTACAACTCGAACAACAATGGTCTCAAAACTAAACCTTGCAGCACACCACTAATGACTTTCCTCTTTCAGGAGAATGCCCATCAATACACAACTTGCTGATACCTATCTAATAGCCATTTACTTATCCAGCTCACTAGTCTATCATCCAATCCATTTATCCATCTGCTTCAGTTTAGTTCTAACTTGTGGTGGCACTTCATCATAGCCTTTGCAAAATCTACTTATACCACTGAAAATTAAAGATACCAAGAAATTATATCCTTGGTTTAATCCTTTATCCAAGTGCAAGCAAACAAAGTTTGCACCTGAAGTATTTTCAGGACTGGTGCAACTTGTATAAAGAAGCTAATGACTTCACATCACTTGCCCTACTATCCCATAATGCAAAGCACATATCCTTACAGACATGTATAATGCTATGCATTATGGGAATGTTCACTACCCAGACCGGTTTCGACCTTTATTGAGGTCTCATCAGTGAGAGCCGGACTCAGAGGTGATACTGAGGTTGAAGTAATGCAGAAGTCATATTTTCATATATGAGTAGCTAAAAGGTGGCACACCTTATTATTAAAATACTCTGGATTAGAGATAGTTGTTGTCTAATTGAGAGTATTTTAATAATAAGATGTGGCACCTTTTGGCTACTCATGTGTGAAAATATGACTTCTGCATTACTGACTCCCACTGATCAGACGTCAATAAAGGTCGAAATCAGTCTGGGTATCAGCACCTTCATCGAAAAGCACGAAATCAGCACCTTCCCATAATGCATAGCATTATACATGTCCGTAAGGATATGTGCTTTGCATTATGGGATACTAAAGCCAGTGATATGAAATCATTAGCTTCTTTATACGTTGAGTTGTCCCTGTCCTGAAAATACTTCAGGTGCAAACTTTGTTTGCTTAATGTATAAAGGATTAAACCAAGTATATAATTTCTTGGTATCTTTAATTTATAGTATAACCAACTGGAAAAACTTCCAACAACTGTCTCTAATCCAGATTATTTTAATAATAAGTTTTGACACCTTTTTGGCTACTCGTATATGGAAATATGACTTCTGTATATATGCGGAAGCGGTAAGAACCCAGACTTCTTCATCATAAGAGCGAACAAGCTCTAATCTCACATCAGCTTTAACCTCGTCACTTGCAACAATGCTGCATGAATTCAGCAAAGCAAGCACCTCACCATCCTAAAGAAAAAGATTCTACCTAGAAACCCAATCCATATTAACAGCTCTCTATAATGTTTAAAAAATTTAAACCAAATTCTCTCATGATAACAGCATGGAATGCCAATGGCTTAACAAACAAAATTCTCAAGCTGCAAGATTTGCAAAAAGATACAATCCAGATATAATCTTGATCAGTGAATCCCACCTCAGACCATCAAACAATCCAAAACTAAGAGGTTATATTTTATACAGGACAGACAGACTTAACTCTAGTGGAGGCGGAACAGCTATTTTTATCAAAAATTATTTAAGCCACAACTTGCTGACCAACCCCCAAACTCTAAACCTTGAGGTGACGGGTGTGGAGGTGCACACAAATAACGCTGGCAAACTCAAAATCTACGCAGCATACAATCCTCCCAGTACTCCACTATTGACAGCAGACTTAGACTCCATCCTCGGCTCCACGGATTCCATAATTATAGCTGGAGACCTTAACTCCAAACATACGGCCTGGTTCAGTTCGTCAATCAACACCAAAGGCCGTACCTTATACAACTACACATTACTCAACTCATCAATAGTAACTGGACCCACTGAGCCCACCCACTACAGCCCATCAGGAAGTTCTGATGTATTAGACATAGTTATCCTCAGAAACATCAAATATCAATACCAGCTGGAGACAGTAGAAGAGCTTAACTCAGATCATAATCCCATCCTACTCAGGTTAGGACTTCAAGACCAACTCTCTCCCCATCATTCTTTCATACCATGGGACAAGCTCTCTAAGGTTCTTCCAATCCACATCGGTCCTCCCCCTGTCATTCGTAAAAAAGAAGAAATAGATCAAGCTGTAAACAATTTAACTAGGCAGCAAATCAACACAGCAATAGCATCAGTCACTCAAACCACTGTCTTCCACGCTTCTAAGATTCCAGAAGAGATAATGGACCTGATTAGAGCCAAAAACAAGGCCAGAAAGCGATATCACAACACCAGAGCCCCGCAGGACAAAGCAATCTTAAACACTTTGAACAGACAGGTTCGAGAAGCCCTCCAGGTCCACAGGAACTCCAAATGGGAAACCAAACTGAAAGAAATCAACCCAGAAGATAACTCCATGTGGAAGTTTGTAAAATCTCTTCGTACCAAAAGACAACCACTTCCCCCTTTAAAGACCAATCTTGGAGTTGCACACACAGATGAAGAAAATGCAGAAGCTCTAATTGACAATCTGGAAAATCAGTGCAGCCCATCTTATGCAAACTTAAATATCAATCTTATTTACAAAGTTCATCGTAAAGTTAGAAATGCACTAAGCCAGCCTAAGAATGATTCAGAAACCATCACCCCCACATCTCCAACAAAAATAATAAATATCATTTCCCATCTGAAGAATAAAAAGGCCCCCGGCCCTGACGGCATTACCAATAGAATAATAAAGCTACTCCCACGGAAAGCCATAATTCATCTAGTTAATATTACCAATTCCATTTTAAGATTCCAATACTTTCCCTCTGATTGGAAAATCGCGGACATTATACCTCTGAAAAAACCTGGTAATAACCCACAACTTCCCCAAAGCTACAGGCCCATCAGTCTTTTTTCCTGTCTTGGCAAAGTAACAGAAAAGGTCATCCTATCAAGACTACAATCAGCAGTGGACCAACAGAAAATAATCCCAAATGAGCAATTTGGGTTTCGCAAAGCTCACAACATGGTGCAACAAATTCACCGACTAACAGAACATATCACTCATGGCTTTAACTGGCACCTTCATACTGCTGCTGTATTTTTGGATGTTGCCAAGGCCTTTGATAAGGTCTGGCATCAAGGCCTTATCTTCAAACTAATTGAAAACAATATCCCAATTAAACTAGTGAAACTCATATATTCATATATCAATGAAAGATACATGCAAGTAAAACTCAACAGAATTGTTTCTTCAAGGCGCAAAATCCTGGCGGGAGTACCTCAGGGTTCTCTTCTGGCCCCAATACTTTTCACAACTTACATGGCAGATATTCCTCTCAACCCAAAAACTACTACGGCTCTTTATGCAGACGACACCGCTATTCTAGCTAGATTGCTTAGCCCTCACCTAGCAATCACTAGACTCCAAGGAAGTATCAATGAGCTAGCAAACTGGTTCACCAACTGGAGAATTCATGTAAACCCCCTCAAAAGCTCAGCCATGATGTTTTCAAGAAGAAAGATCTGCAACAAAGACATCCTGCTCTCTGGTCAAAAGATCCCATGGCATTCAGAGACCAAATATCTTGGGGTATCGATGGATAAGAAACTCCTTTTCAACAAACACATCAATCTCGTTTGCTCCAAATCTTCCAAAGTCATAGCTCAGCTCTACCCATTGATCAACCGCAAGAGCAAATTGAACCTACATAATAAATTGCTTCTTTACCGGATGGTAATACATCCAGTCATTACCTACGCCTCACCAGCATGGAGTCACACTTCAAGATCAAACATTTCAAAATTACAGAGAATCTAAAACAAATGCCTTAGGATGATCCTGGATGCACCGTGGTTCATCAGAAATACACAAATTCACCGAGAAACCGGCACTCCATACATCTCCTCTCTGCTTCGTGATCTTGCAGAAAAATTCTTCGTGAAGTCAAGTTCACATTCAAACCCACTAATCGTGCAGGCTGTCAATTACAATGAGACTGATTACTACAAACACAAAAGACCGAAGGCTATTCTTCTCTCAACTGATCATAGCTAACACTACTGCCCTCAGAGGGCGAGCTTAATTGCTCACAAATCTCCCATTCCCAAATAACTCTCATTACAGATAAAGGGGAATATGAAAAGCACTTGTGCTTCACCCATCCTGTCAGTAACGTCAATGGTCAATGGAAGGAAGATGGCGATGATGCCTTTGTGAATTTTTTCATGAGGTCGCTAGTGAGTTTTCACTGATACGGTTGTGAACTTTCTTCTCTGTTGAACGTGGTAATTAAATATGATGGTTTTGAAGTGTAGCTGCTAGATTAACTAGCAGAGACGCGTTTAAAGTCATTAAATTGCGGATTATACTGTATTTAAGAACATCAGCAAAGGTAAGTGGACGGTAATTGCAACGAGGACGATTCGTTAGGCCTAACAGCCGATAGAATCGCCATTGTTAGCATATCTATTCCAGATACATTTACTTGCGTTTATACGCAAACTGTCAATAATGAATGTGTCAGATTTGGACGCCCTCACAGATTCGCTGGATGAAGAGCCAGCGCTCATACTTGTAAATAAACTTCAAAGGAAATTTAAGCTCAAATGGCCATCAAACTTGATAGATCCTGATACAATTATAGACTCTCTAGATAAAGGATTGGCTTTCAGCTTCATAAAGAAACTCCTTAAGAAGTTCGAGCGTGAATGGCCCGGCTTCCTGAATCTTTACTCTTCACCTGAGACTGACGATGATCAAAATGAAGACACTCCTCAAATGGAGGAAAATTTAAATCCAGTCACCTCTGACTCTACTCATTCAGATCAAGGAGAGAGGCACGTGCGTAAAAAACGCAAAACTCTCGCCTCGGAGTCAGCAAACGAAAATGGCATGGATGAAGATGCCCCCAATATAGATTCCTCTGCCTCCACCAATGAAAAGGTGCCTCCAGTCATTCTTAGGGAAAAACAGAGATGGACAGCCCTAAGAACCACCATGGCCAACCTGCAAATAAATTACTCCACTGCCAAGAATACAGAGGAGGGCATCAAAATTCAGCCCACTACAGTGTCTGACTATAGAAATCTAACCAAGGAGTTGGACACAAGAGGTATACAATACCATACCTTCACACTTACCTCGGAGAAAAATCTTAAAGTGGTACTCCGAGGAGTATCTGAAGACATTGAAACAGCTGAAATAGCTGCTGACCTCAACATGCAAGATCTGCCTCCCATCAAAGTCAGTAGAATGCACAGATCTAACAAGACCCCTATGCCTCTAGTATTGGTAGAAATACACAACATCTATAAAGATATTTACAATTTGAAAACAATCTGTGGGCTTAAGATCTCAGCAGAGCCACTTAGGAAGAGGGCCTCTTCTGGGCAATGCCATAGATGCCAAAAATTTGGTCATGCCCAGAAGTTGTGCAAAGCCCAATACAGATGTCTGAAATGTGGTGACACCCACCCCACATATACCTGCTCCAAGCCAAAAACCACCACGGCTAAGTGTGCTAATTGTGGTGGCCCCCACCCTGCAAATTACAGAGGGTGCATATGCCACCCAAAAAACAGACAAACTGAGTTAATCAGTCAGTCTACCTCACTGTCAGAAACGAAAGCCCCAGAAGCTCAAGTTCATCAGGCTCCTATTAGCTTGAACAAGATGACAGGTGTTCACCCACCATCAACTGAGCCCCCTAAGAAAATAAATCTTCAACACCAAACAAGAACATATGCTGATGTGGCCCGCCCCAAAAAAGCAATCCATGACCAGAATATGACAAATCCACATTCAAATATAACAGCCATTATCACCTCTTCTCTTGTAAATATGTTACAGGATTTCAGTAACGCAAATCCATCACTGAGCACTACAAAAAGTTTCTTGCAGCAAACACAGCTCATTTTATCTGCACTCTCCAATGCATAGGAAAAAATTGACAATTGACAATTGACATTTATGTCTTTAGGGGTGAAGCAAGATGCTTTTCATATTCCCCGCTATCTGTTGTGGTTGCAGTGAAGGTAAAATTTATGAGCAGAATGCTCGCCCTGATTGGGCATGGAGATTATGCATCACTAAAGGAGGCCAATATAGCTTTTGGTCTTCTGTATTTGAATATGTCCGTTGGATCGTATTGTGTAGCTTGTTGAACCAAATCGTTGGGATGTGTGGACGTCTTTAGGAAAAACTTGGTGGCTAAGGATCGTAGAAAAGAGAAGATATAGGGATTATTTGTGTCTCTGTGGAGTTGAATGTTTCTAACATACCACGGAGCATTCAAAATCATTCTCAGGCACTTGTTCTGCACTCGCTGTATTTTGATGATGTTAGCATTAGAGGTGTGGCTCCAGGCCGGAGAGGCATAGGTGATTATAGGACGAATCGTCAACTGGTATAGCTGCAATTTGATTCTGTTGCTGAGCTTGCTATTTCTATTAATTAGCGGATAGATCTGTGCTATGACTTTAGATGCCTTTGTGCATGCAGACTTGGTGTGTTGATTGAAAGATAGCTTTTTGTCGAGAATTACACCCAGGTAATTTGTTTCTGACTGCCAGGGAATTTTAATATTGAATAGTAACAAATCTCCTACAGGAGACATTGGCCTTTTTGAGAAAAGAACGGCTGAGCTTTTCTGGGGGTTGACTTCCAATCTCCATTTAGAGAACCAACCCTCCAGCTTTAGAATGTTTTCTTGAAGCTTTCTGGTAATGAAAAGGGGTCTGAGAGATCTGGTTAGTATTGCCGTATCGTCTGCATATAGGGCCAAAATGGAAGTCATCGGATTGTGTGGGATGTCTGACATGTATACAGAGAACAGCAATGGAGCCAGCAGAGATCCCTGCGGCACTCCAGCAAAGATGTGGCGCTGGGAGGATGTAGAACCGTTGATTTTTACTTGCATTGATCTATTTTGAAGATATGAGTGGATTAAATGAACCATTTTAGGTGAGATGCCGGCTGAGATAAGCTTGTGCAGGAGTCCAAAATGCCAGATTTTGTCAAATGCTTTGGATAAATCTAGGAAAACAGCACCTGTGCACTGGCGCCAGTTGTAGCTGGTTGTGATGTATTCAACAATTCTGTGGATTTGCTGGGTAGTACTATGGTGTTGCCTAAAACCAAACTGTTCTTTTGGAAGGATGTTTAGGTCATTTATTGAGGTTTGAAGTCGTGAGAGGATGACCTTCTCTGCAACCTTACCCAGATTTGAGATGAGACTGATTGGACGATAATTTTGGGGTAGGTGTGAGTCTTTGCCTGGCTTATGTATGGGAATTACGTCAGCCAGTTTCCAGGTGGAAGGAAAATAGTGAAATCTTAAAATTGCATTTATTATACTGGTCAGGTACACTACTGCCCTCCGGGGCAGAAGTTTAATCACACGATTAGTAATGCCGTCTGGTCCAGGAGCTTTTTTGTTCTTTAAATTTTTAATAATGTCATATATCTCAGCAGGTGATGTTGATGCAATATGGTCAGTGCTGGTGATAGGAAGTTTGAGTGAGTGTCTGACCTTGCTGTGAATCTTATGTATGTGGTCAAAGTCAAGGTTTCCATACGAAGGCCTGCATTGCTCTTCTAAGCTGTGCGCTATAACCTCTGCTTTGTCCACATCTGTGTGAGCAAGGCCCTGATCAGTTAATATTGGGGGAAGGGATCTGCCTTTGTTTTTGGTATTTTTCAGTAGTCCCCAGATGGAGTGATCACTAGGTGAAATGGACGATAACTTTTCATCCCATACATAGTCTCTGTGAGCTTTCAGTGCATCTCTTACTGCCCCATTTAGTCTGTTTAGATTTGTTTTGTCTTGTGGTGCACACGTGTTACGGAATCTCTTTCGAGCTCTGTTTTTATCTCTGATTAAGTTCATGATGTCTTCAGGCAAACGATCTGGCTTGCGGGCAGTTTTGTAGGAGGAAGCTACCTTTATAGCAGAATTAATTTGTTGTGTGAGATTTGTAACTGCAGTTTCTACTTCTTCTTTTGTGCGTATGTGAGGAACAGGTCCAATATGATCCTTGAGTGCGGCTGACAGTCTTTCCCATACAATGTAGGAGTGAGAAGGAGGACACAGGAATTCCTGATTTCCCAGCTGCAGCAGTATTGGATTGTGATCGGATGATAGTTCATCCATAGAAATGATACTGTACTGAAGTTTAATATCCTGCAGGATAGCTATATCCAGGATATCAGCAGTGCCGAACGTACTGAGATGAGTTGGTTCGGTGGGGCCTGCCACAACAGCGTTGCTTGATCCTAAGTAATTGAAAAGGATGCAACCATTCTTATTTGTGGTTGAACAATTCCAGGCAGGGTGCTTGGAATTCAGATCCCCGGCAATAATGGTGGGCCCTCTGATGCCTAAGATGGCATTTAGATCAGAGTGAAGAAGAGATTTTTGGGGAGGGTTGTAAGCTGAGTAGATTTTCAGTTTGCCAGTGGAGCTGGTGACTACTTCCACTCCTGTGATCTCAAGGTTAGTGGTTGAAGGAATGCTCACAGAGTGGTGCTTAATGTAGTTTTTAATGAAGATGGCAGTGCCACCACCTCTGTAGAGTAGTCTGTCATTTCTGTATAGGTGATAGCCACTTATTGTAGGGTTGTCTGAGGGTCTTAGATGAGTTTCGCTGATTAGAATAACATCTGGCTGATACCTAGATGTGAAGGCACGGAGTTCCAGGATTTTGTTTTTGAGGCCATTTGCGTTCCAAGCAACTATTTGAAGAGATGCTGGAATGAGTTTGTTACTATTCATTTATGAGAGCTGTGAGGATGACCTGTGTTTCACGAAGAAATCTTTTAGTGGAGGTTTCAGTAGGGTTTGATAGGCTAAAATTTTGTAGCATGTTTGCTAGTGAGGCCGTGATAATAGCTGTTAGGTTTTTAGGTGCTCTTGGTTGATTTTGGTCTGGAATTGGCCTAGTTGTACGGGTCACATCGGCATAACTTCTTGTTTGCTTTTGGTTGGAGGTCTCCGACTGTGGTCGATGAGTCTCCGGTTTTGGTGTCTGGGCCGCTGGTGTTCTTGTACTGTAGGAGGAGGGCTGATTGATTGCCTCCATCCGTCTGTTCTTTGGGTGTTGAGTACATCCTTTGTAGTTCGCCGGATGAGGGCCACTGCAGTTGGCACATTTGGCCGAGGTGGTCCTTGGCTTAGTGCAGGTATTGGTTGGGTGGCTGTCTCCACATTTTAAACATCTATATTCTGCTCGGCATAGATTCTGGGCATGGCCAAACTTTTGGCACCTGTGGCACTGCCCAGAAGATGATCTTTTACGGAGTGGTTCCGGTGTGACGATGAGACCACAGACTGTTTTTAAGTTGTAGATATCCTTATATATTTTGTGAATCTCAACAAGGACTAATGGCATGGGAGTTTTGTCTGCTTTGTACATTCTGCTCACTTTGACTGGTGGCAGATCCTGAGAATTTAGGTCAGCAGCGATTTCTGCTGTGTCAATGTCTTCACAGACACCACGAAGGACTACTTTTAAATTTTTTTCTGAACTGAGCGCAAAGGTATGATACTGGATGCCTCTATTGTCCAGTTCCTTGGTGAACCTTCTGTAGTCTGTCACTGTTGCTGGCTGAATCTTTATGCCTTCATCCATGTTTTTGGCCTTAATGAAGCCAATATGCAGATTGGACATTGTGGATCGTAAAGCTGCCCACTTTTGTTTTTCTCTAAGGATGACCGGAGGCACCTTTTCTTTGGGAGAGGTAGCGGCGTCCGAACCCTGAGAATCCTGTTCCATTACAGTATTGTCATTGTGCGGTTCTTCTGTTGTTCTTCGCTTTTTGCGAGCACGCACTTCTACAAAGTCTGAAGGTGTAGAAGGCATAGACTCTAAATGATCTTCAGCGACGACTTTGTGAGCACGCACTTCTGCAAAGTCTGAAGGAGTAGAAGGCATCGACTCTAAATGATCTTCAGCGACAGCGTCTGAGACACATTCAGGGGGAAACGTGTCATACAGTTTAACCTTTCCCGGCCAGTTATCACTCAGTAGCTTTCCCAGTCTGAGGAATTCCCTGTAGACTTCTTCGAATTGGGTCTCATTTAGAAGTTTTGTCATTTCAAGAAATAAAAATGTGTTGATACACAGATGGAGAAAGAGTAGAGGTCCCTCAGGTGCCCCGAGCAGGCAAAGACAATCCTGTGAACTTTTGAGGTTCCACTAGCAGATCCCGTAGACACTCTTAGGTGTCTACCAGCAATAAAATGTTACTCTATTATATATATATCCCGTAGATCAAATCGATCTACCAGCAACGGTAGCAAATATTTCACCTTAAAAAACCTTAGAAAATGAAGAACACTTACCTCTGTATATATCATTTATCATTCAAAACTATCGCCACTAATTAACAACACAATGACTCAGCTGACTCTTTAATTTCATCATCAATAATACACTACACAAAACACTAACACACGGGCCGCCATTTTTTCCTCGCGCCATCTTCATCTCCATAGGAAAAAATTTACCCCAGATTCTCTAATGATTATCTCATGGAATGCCAACGGCCTTAAAAATAAAATACTAGAAGTGCAGGAATTCAATGACAGATATAATCCGGATATATTATTAATTAATGAGACTCATCTAAGACCTGCTGACAGTCCTAAATTCAAAGGATATCAACTCTACAGGAATGACAGACTGGATTACAGAGGTGGTGGCACAGCCATCCTCATCAAAAATCACATCAATCATCATGCTGTAGTCATTCCTACAACCACCAATCTCGAACTTACAGGTATCAATGTCATCACAAACTCTATCGGAAATATAAAAATATATTCTGCTTATAACCCACCATCAAAAACATTGCTGACCACAGATCTGGATGCTATCCTCGGCATTAAACTGCCGGTTATTATTGCTGGCGATTTTAACGCAAAACATCACGCCTGGAGCAGTAGGTCTATAAATAGGAATGGCCGCATCCTCTATAACTACACAAGCTCAAATTGTGCAATTGTGGCTGGTCCCTCAGTGCCAACTCACCACAGTCCTACTGGCTCATCTGACGTTTTGGATATAGCTGTCCTTTAGAATGTTAACCTACAGTACTCCCTGGAATCATTGAATGAATTATCTTCAGATCCTATTCTGCTCCAACTGGGTTATCAGAGGGATTTTCCCCATTCGCCTCACACCTTCATTCCCTGGGAAAAACTATCCAAAATGCTTCCAAACTACATTGATCCCATCCCTCATATTAATTCCAAGGAAGAAATTGATTCTGCTGTCAATAAACTTACTGATCAAATCAACACAGCCATAGCATCTATCACCTCAAATTCAGCTGCCTTCAAGCCTAAACGATTACCAGATAACATAACGAACTTAATCAGGGAAAAAAATAAAGCAAGGAAAAGATACCACAACACCAGAGCACCCCATGACAAAAAATATCTCAACAACATGAACAGTGCAGTGAGAGATGCACTCAAAGCCCATAGAAACAAACTATGGGAAGACAATTTAGCCTCCATATCACCTGGCGATCAATCCGTTTGGAAGTTCCTGAGAAACATCAAAAACAAAAACAAATCTCTTCCTCCTCTCAAATCTGACCTGAACATTGTTTACACAGATGCTGAAAAATCCGAAGCTATAGCAAAAAATTTAGAAAAACAGTGTAGCCCTTCGTACAAAAATCTAAATTTCAATCATATTTACAAAGTCCACCGCCACGTCAGACACGTGTTAAAACGGCCTGATACCTGTACCAGCCAACTCACACCTACTTCCCCAGCTGAAATTTACGACATCATAAAGAATTTAAAGAATAAAAAAGCTCCAGGGCCTGACGGCATCTCCAACGAAGTTATTAAACTGCTACCTCGAAAGGCAATCGTATATCTCACAACAATAATAAATGCTATGTTCAGGTTTAAGTACTTCCCCTCTGCATGGAAGTTGGCAGACGTAGTTCCTATATACAAGCCGGGCAAGGATCCTCAGCAACCTCAAAGTTATCGTCCCATAAGTCTGATTTCTAATTTATGCAAAATAGCAGAAAAAGCTATCCTTTCCAGAATTCAACTTTCAGTAAAAAAATTAAACATCCTTCCTTCAGAACAGTTTGGTTTTCGCCAATTTCACAGTACCACCCAACAAATTCATAGACTAATAGAATTCATTATCACAAGTTATAATTGGCATCAATACACCGGAGCAGTTTTTCTTGATTTAGAGAAGGCGTTTGACAAGTTATGGCACTTTGGACTACTATACAAGTTGATTTTAGCTAGCATTCCATTAGATCTAGTTCAAATTATAAAGTCATTTCTTAGTGACAGACGAATGCAAGTCAAACTAAATGATATATTATCTACCCAACGACGCATCTTGGCAGGAGTTCCTCAAGGGTCCCTTTTGGCACCGATACTTTTCACGATTTACATGGCGGACATTCCGCACAATCCAATGTCATCCATCATTGCCCTATACGCAGACGACACAGCTATACTAGCCAGATCTATTAAACCTCACCTTGTCACCAAGAAACTGCAAGAAAACCTGCAGAGATTAGAGCACTGGTTCTCGGAATGGAGACTGCAAGTAAACCCTCAGAGGAGTATTGCCATGCTCTTCACTAAAAACTCAACATTCCCCAAAGATGATATCTTCGTATTTAATACCAAGATTCCCTGGAAAGCAGAAGCTAAATATCTGGGTGTACTGCTGGACAGAAAACTAACTTTCAGTTCACATATAAAAGCCTCATGTTCAAAAGCATCAAGAGTCATTGCACAGCTTTACCCTCTTATCAATAGGAATAGCAAGCTGGATACCAAAATAAAACTGCTCCTTTATCAACTGTTGATTCGACCCATTATTACTTACGCGTCCCCAGCCTGGAGTCACACCTCAAGTACAAATATCCTCAAACTACAGAAAGTGCAAAACAAATGTCTCCGCATGATATTAAACGCACCATGGTACGTCAGAAATGTCCAACTTCACCGGGATACAAATATCCCCTACATCTACTCTTTCCTGCAGTCTTCAGCAGTGAAGTTCTTCTCAGTGTCCTCTTCACATCCAAATGAATTAGTGCAACAAGCAGCCAATTATGATGAAACAGACCTCAAAATATAGGAGACCGAAGGCCATCCTACTTCCAAATGAAGATCTCTGAATCGCACCCACTCAGGCAGAGCTCTTAGCTCATAAACTTTTCCTCACACAGTAATCCTTATCAGATAGCAGGGAATAAAAAAGCATTTTGCTTCGCCCTTATAGTCAGCAACATCTTGCGTCTTGCGGAAGGAAGATGACGGCTCGCGTGTTAGTGTTTTGTGTCGTGTATTATTGATGGTGAATTGTGAATTTCACTGATAAGTTTTTAGAGATTTATGTTTATTCATTAGTAATATCAGTTATTTGCTTGCTGCCATAAACAGGCATTTTATTTTCCATACTGGTTTATCCAGGTAAGTCAACTGACTTCACAAAGGCGATACGCTAGGCCTACTACCATTAGTATCGCCATTGTTGTTGTATTTTAACATCTTATTGCTGGTTGACACGCCTATGCTTGATATTGCTGGCAGTCCTTTGCGGCTGCGGGATATTTTACAAAACTTTCTGCTGGCAGGTCTTCAGACCTGCGGGATATTTTATTAACGCACATACGCAGTTAAATCGATATGAGCGTACCTGACATAGACGTATTCACTGATTTCCTCGATAAAGAGCCAGTTCTTGAACTCATTGATAAACTCCAAAAGAAGTTCAAGCTGACATGGCCTACTAGCATGATTGACCCCAACACTATTATCGAGTCACTCGATAAAAAGCTAGCACTCAATTTTATTAAAAAGCTCCTCAAAATGTTTGAACGGGATTGGCCCGGCTACTTAAATTTGTAATGCTCACCTGAAGTCGATGTTGAGGAAAATGAAGACTCCCCTCAAATGGAGGAAAAACTCAATCTAGTTGTCTCTACCTCTAATCCTTCTGATCAAGAAGAAACCCACGCACGTAAGAAGAGAAAAATTCTTGCCTCTGAGTCAACAAATCTTGTTGGTATGGACGAGGATGTTCCCATTTCAGATCCCTCTGTTTCTCCCAATGAAAAGGTGCCACCGATTATCCTAAGGGAAAAGCAGAGATGGACATCACTCAGAACCATCATGGCTAATTCACAGATTCGTTACACGTCTGCTAAAAATGCAGACGAGGGAATACGAATCCAGCCCACCACGGTGGCTAACTATAGAAATCTTACAAAGGAACTGGACACTAGAGGAACCCAATATCACACATTTTCACTTGACTCCGAAAAAAATCTGAAAGTAGTCTTATGAGGAGTCTCCGAGGATATTGACACAGATGAAATAGTTACTGACCTTAACCTACAGCAACTACCCCCCATAAAGGTCACTAGAATGTTTAGATCAAATAACACACCTATGCCTTTAGTTTTAGTAGAAATTCATAACATTTACAAAGACATTTATAATTTAAAATCAATCTGTGGACTCAAAATCACCCCAGAACCACTGAGAAAGAAATCATCTTCTGGGCAGTGCCACCGATGCCAAAAATTTGGCCATGCCCAGATGCTATGCAAAGCTCAGTTCAGATGCCTAAAATGTGGCGAGAATCACCCCACAAACACCTGCGCCAAGCCAAAATCCACCCCGGCTAAGTGCGCTAATTGTGGGGGTTCTCACCCTGCTAATTATAGAGGGTGTATACATCACCCCAAAAACAGATGGAATGATCCAAGTCATCAATCTACCTCGTCATCTAGTGCGAGAGTTCCTGATGCTCAGTCTACTCAGTTCTCCAAGAGTGAAAACATGACAACAGGTGCTCGCCCATCATTAACTGAGCACTTAAGAAAATGAATCTTCAACATCAAGTAAGAACATATGCTGATGTGGCCCGCTCCAAACAGATAGTACAAACCCAGAACCGGAATAATCCACACTCAAATCTATTAGCTGTTATCACCTCTTCTCTTGCAAACAGTCTGCAGGATTTCAGCAACTCAAATCCATCCTTAAGTGTCACAAAAAGATTCCTACAGCAAACCCAATCCATATTATCTGCACTCTCAGATGCATAGGAAAAAAATCGTCCCAAACTCTCTTAGGATTATCGGTTGGAATGCCAACGGTATAAAAAACAAACTGTTAGAAATTCAGGAATTTAATAATAGATACAACCCAGATATACTGCTAATTAATGAAACTCACCTGAGGCCTGCTGACACCCTGAAAATCAGAGGGTATCAGATTTACAGAAACGACAGGCTTGGGTATAGAGGTGGAGGTACAGCCCCCCCCCCTTATCAAAAACTATATCAATCATCACTCAATAACCAACCCTACTACCACCAACCTCGAAATCACAGGAATCAATGTTCTCACAAACTCAAATGGAAACATCAAAATTTTTTCTGCATACAACCCTCCATTAAAGACATTATTGACCTCAGATCTGGATGCCATCCTTAGAGTAAAAGGACCGGTCATCATATCTGGAGACCTCAATGCAAAGCATCCTGCTTGGAACAGTAAATCTACTAACAAAAATGGTCGCATCCTTTCTAGCTACACAGGATTAAACCATGCTGTTGTGGCTGGACCTACCGAACCAACTCATCTCAGTACATCTGGCACTGCTGATATCCTGGATATAGCCATCCTGCAAGACATTAAACTATAGTACAGCCTTACATCACTAAACGAGCTGTCGTCGGATCACAACCCAATTCTACTGCAATTGGGAGAACAAGAATGCCTGTCTCCTCCTTCTCATTCAGGCATATCGTGGGAGAGATTGTCTAAAGCACTTCGGGATCAAATAGGACCCGTCCCTCACATATGCACACCAGAAGATGTGGAATCTGCAGTGACTAGCCTGACCCAACAGATTAAGTCCGCTATAATGGTTGCAACCTTCCAGAAACCTGTTCCCAAGCCTGATCGTTTGCCTGAGGACATTATGGATCTGATCAGAGAGAAGAGCAAAGCTAGGAAGAGATTTCATAACATTCGCGCACCTCAGGATAAGACAGTGCTTAACAGATTGAATGGAGCAGTAAGAGATGCACTTAAAACACATAGAAACGAAGTTTGGGATAAAAAGTTAGCCTCTATCTCACCTATTGATCACTCTATCTGGGGCCTACTGAGAAACATCAAAAATAAAAACAGATCCCTCCCCGCTATAATCTCAAACCAGGGCCTAGTCCACACAGATGCAGATAAGGCAGAAGCCATACTTAAAAATCTTGAGGATCAGTGCAAACCTTCTTATAACAACATTGATTTCTCAGCCGGTATCTCACTAAAAATGGTTCATCTAATCCGTTCATATCTTCAGAATAGATCAATACAAGTTAAAATTAACGGTTCTACATTGTCCCAGCGCCATATCTTTGCTGGAGTGCCGCAGGGATTTCTACTGGCTCCATTGCTGTTTTCTGTATACATGTCAGACATCCCACACAATCCGATGACTTCCATTTTAGCACTGTATGCAGACGATACGGCAATACTAACCAGATCTCTCAGACCCCACTTCGTTACCAGAAAGCTTAGAGAAAATCTTCTACAGCTGGAGGGTTGGTTCTCCAAGTGGAGATTGGAAGTCAACCCCCTGAAAAGCTCAGCGGTTCTTTTCTCAAAAAGGCCAATGTCTCCTGCAGGAGATGTGTTACTATTCAATACTAAAATTCCCTGGCAGAAAGAAACAAATTACCTGGGTGTGATTCTCGACAAAAAACTATCTTTCAACCAACATATCAAGTCTGCATGTGCAAAAGCATCTAAAGCCATAGCTCAGATCTACCCACTAATTAATAGAAATAGCAAACTCAGCAACAGAATCAAATTGCAGCTATACCAGATGACGATTCGTCCTATAATCACCTATGCCTCTCCAGCCTGGAGCCACACCTCTAATACTAACATTATTAAGATACAGCGAGTGCAGAACAAGTGCTTGAGAATGACTTTGAACGCCCCGTGGTATGTTAGAAACAGCCAACTCCACAGAGACACAAATATTCCCTATATTCTCTCTTATCTACAATCCATAGCTTCCAAATTTTTTCTAAAGACGTCCACACATACCAACGATTTGGTTCAACAAGCTGCAGCATACGAGCCAACGGACATATTCAAATATAGAAGACCAAAAACTATATTAGCCTCCTATAGCGATACATAATCTCCATGCCCATTCAGGGCGAGCAAACTGCTCGTAAATTTTACCCTCACTGTAACCACGACACATAGCGGGGAATATGAAAAGCATTTTGCTTCACCCTTAAAGAATAAATGTCAATTGTCGATTGTCAATTGCATTACTTTAACCTTGGTATCATGGAGGGATGGTTTTTCGTTTGGACTTTTGATGAGAACAGATGTATTATTTTAGATTGAGCCTGATTCGATTTCATCCAAGGTTTTTCAGGAATCACACATTGTGCTGGTGCTGACACAGTATGATTCCTACCCTTTTCCCCCTCTGCATGAAAAATGCATGAGGTCTGATAACCATGTAGGTCCCACCCGAAACGAGGACAAGGTGGACTTATGGTATTTTAGGGAGGTAGGTTTTCACTCTGTGGCCAAGTGAGTTCTTGACACGCCTTTCCCCTTTTAGTAGTCATTACAAACTTGTTTTACTTAGACTTGCGTGAGTCTACAGGATCTGATAGTAGGCTATAAGCCAGCATAACTGAACAAGAGGTATATCTACCAAGGTGGATATGTATGGACATCATGGACGATATTGTTCAAGCCTTTACCAAAGAGCAGTTACTTGACCTGTTCAAGAAGATATTAAAAAGGTTTGATACATAATTTGCAGGATTTATAAACATATACGCCCATGATTATGATCAAGGAGAGGATGAGGATACAGAGGGCGAATTCACAACGGTCCCATCGCTCAAGAACCCTCGACAGATTGACTCCCAGGGTGCACAGGCAACCAAAAGTCGGAGGACGACCTCTGAAGATCTTATGGAAGAAAATCTAACACCACAAGTTTAAGAAAACAAAAAAGAAAAAGTCCCACCAGTGATTCTCCAAGACAAAGAAAAGTCGATATCAATTTCAAGGACCCTTGGTGAACAAAACATCAACTTCTCCAGGGCCAGAAACACAGATGAGGGATTTAAGATTCATCCTGCTACTGTCTCAGATTATCACAAAATGACAAAAAATGCTGCACAATTCCAAATTGCCCTTCCACTCCTTCGCACTAGCAAGCGAGAAAAATCTTAAAGTGGTCCTCAGAGGGGTTTCCAAGGGCCTCACAACAGATAAGGTCACTGCCAACCTCATCAGTCAAGGACTTACCCCATCAAAGTTAGCAGAATGCTAACTTTGATTGGGGTAAGATCTGATAACAGGCATATGATCTGACAACAGGCTAATGTCTTAAGTACTAGTAGAAATTAGTAACACCCAGAAAAGGATATACAAAGTGACAAATAATCTGCAGGCTCAAAATTACTACTGAGCCTCTAAGGAAAAGGGCATCAGCAAGCCAATGCCATAGATGCCAAAAATTTGGGCATGCCCAAAATTTGTGCTCAGCAGCCTACAAATGTCTAAAATGTGGTGAATGACACCAGACCAGTTCCTGCACCAAGCCAAGGACTGCACCTGCCTGTTGTGCCAATTGTAGAGAACCTCACACCACAAACTACAAGGGGTGCCTTTTCCACCCAAAAATTGTGGGTCATCAAGAGTGAACCCTGCTCCTCCACGTAAAGACACCATAAGCAACCAAGCAGGTTGCCCTCCTGCTTGAAATACCTCACCCTCAGCAGCACAGGAAGGTATGCGATCTTCATCCATGACCGAAACACATGCAGAGGCGGCTCAAACTCAGATTCCTCCAATTCATGAGCAAGCAAGATCCAACTTAACATCAGTTCTAACTGTGTCTCTTTCCACTGTGCTTGAGGAATTCAGCAAAGTAAGCTCCTCACCATCTTCCAGAAAGAGATTCTACCTAGTAACCCAATCCATACTGAAAGCACTATAAAATATATAAAAAACTCAAACCAAACTCACTCAATATAATAGCATGGAATGCTAATGGTCTATTAAACAAAATCCTTGAACTGCAAGAGTTCACTCACAGATACAATCTGATATAGTCTCAGTTAACGAAACGCACCTTAGGCCAACTAATTGCCCTAAACCAGAAGCTTCACGATGTATAAAACAGACAGACTTACCGCCGGTCGAGGAGCACAGCCGTATACATCAAAAATTATTTAAGCTACAACGTCCTGACCAACTCACAAACTTATAGCCTTGAGTTAACAGGTATTGAAGTTCAAACTAACAATATCGGCAGCTTCAAAATCTACGCCGCATACAACCCACCCGGAATCTCACTGTTGGCAGCTGATTTGAATTCCATTCTCAGCTCTATTGACATATTATGGCTGGAGACTTTAATGCCAAGCATACAGCTTGGTTCAGCTCAACAATCAACGACAAAGGTCGTACACTAAACAATTACTCAACCAAAAACTCAATAGTTATAGCTGGACCTTCAGAGCCTACTCATCACAGCCCAGCTATAAGCTCAGATGTACTTGACATAGTCATCATCAGTCAACTCCATCCACCACACTGATTTATACCTTGGGACAAACTCTCTAGAATTCTCCCAGAGTACATCGGCCCAGCCCCTGTTATTCACAATAAAGAGGAGATAGACTTTGCTCTAAACAACCTAACCAGTCAAATCAAAAAAGCAATAATAAAATCATCACCCAAACTACAGTCTTTCACACGATCAGTCGGATCCCCGAGGAAATCATGGACTTA
The DNA here is from genome assembly GCF_054136105.1 of Typopeltis vanoorti. Taxonomy (NCBI): domain Eukaryota; kingdom Metazoa; phylum Arthropoda; class Arachnida; order Uropygi; family Thelyphonidae; genus Typopeltis; species Typopeltis vanoorti. The sequence goes on from NC_143566.1 coordinate 87,288,195, forward strand.
ATCAGATTAAAAAACAAAGCCAGAAAGAGATAGCATAATACAAGAGCCTCGCAAGATAAAACAACTCTGAATAATTTAAATAGACAAGTCCATGAATCTCTGCAAAAACATCGAAATCAAAATTGGGAAACCAAATTGAATAATCTAAGCCCAGAGGACAACTCCATCTGGAAATTCTTGAGAACCCTCCGCACTAAAAGGCAACTCATACCCCCCCAATTTAGACCAAGAAAGGAATTGCTCACATTGCTCACACAGATAAAGAAAAAGCCGAAGCTCTAATTGACAGCTTGGAAACTAAATGGAATCCCTTTATGAAAATCAGAACGTCAATCTTATCTACAAGATTCACCGCCGAGTCAAGCAGGTCTTAAGACAACAAAAGGATAACTCAGAATCTATCACAATCACTTCTCCAGCAGAAGTTACAAATATCATAACCCATCTGAGCAACAACAAGGCTCCAGGCCTAGATGGAATCACAAACAGAATAATCAAACTACTCCCAAGAAAAGCCATAGCAAATCTAGTCAATATAATCAATGCCATCCTCAGATTCAAGCATTTTCCCATAACTTGGGAGACGGCAGATATCAAGCCAATCAAGAAGAATGGAAAGAACTCTCAACTCCCCGAAAGCTATAAACCTTTCCAAGGCTGGACAGACTACAAGTGTTCTATCCAGCCTTGGAAAGGTTGTGGAAAAAGTCATCGTTATAAGGCTACAATCTGCAAAGCATAAATTAGGTATTATTCCAAATGAGCAGTTCGGATTCAGAAAAAAAAAAGTACTGTACAACAAATACACCGACTGGTCGAATATATCACAAAAGATTTCAACTAGAAACCTTTTGTGATATATTCGAGCTTTATAGATGCTGTGAACGAACTAATCAAATTCAATATACCAATTAATCTAGTAAAAATAATTGACACAACCTCAAAGACAGATACATGCATGTCAAAATAAATGAAACTGCATCAACCCGACGCAAGATCCTAGCAGGTGTGCTGCAGGGCTCGCTTCTGGCCACCCTGCTATTTTCTATCTACATAGCCGATATCTCTCAAAACCCAATTCAACAGTCACTGCATTATATGCAGATGATACTGTTTTATTAGCAAGATCTCTCAGCCCCAAACTGACAATCAGAAGACTCCAAAGCAGTATTCATATATTGGAGAAGTGGCTGATGGACTGCAGGATCCCAGCAAATTTCCAGAAGAGTACAGCCTGTTCTTCAAAAAGAAGGTCCAGACCAAACAGGATATACACCTGCTAGGAGTCAAGATTCCATGGCATAATGAAGTAATATCTCGGCTTGATGCTAGACAAAAACTCTAATTCACCAGTCTTACAACATAAGCTCGAAGACATCCGAAGTAATCGCTCAACTCTACTCCATGATCAACAGAAGAAGCAAACTGGATACTCTGAACAAACTACTCACTCATATACAGGATGGTAATATGTCCAGTCATGACTTATGCATCTACTGCATGGAGCCATATCTCGGCTACAAACACTCAAAAACTGTAGAGGATACAGAATAAATACCTGAGAATGATTCTGGACGCCACATGGTTCATTAGAAATTCTCAGATTCACAGAGAAGTCAACATTCCCTTCATCACATCCCTCCTTCACGATCTAGCAGAAAAGTTATTCACCAAGACAAGCAATCATCCAAACATGCTGATCAAGCAAGCTTCAGACTACAATGAAGCAGATTTCTACAAATACAAAAGACCGTAGTCAATTCTGTGCTCAGCTGAACACAGCTAATCTCACTGCCCTTCCAGGGCGAGCTTAAGCTCAATAACTCTCCACTCAAAGAACTTACCTCTCAAACAAAGGGGAATATGAAAAGCATATATGCTTCACCCATTAAACCAGTAATATTCTGCTTTAGTATCAGCTGGAAAATAAGTGACGGATAAAAGATGGCGAATTTGAGTGGTGATTTGTATTACGACGATTACAAATTGTGAGTGAATTTGATCAGTATTCGATTATTTTAGTTTTTTGGAGTTTGGGTGGCGCATTGAATGATTAAGGTAGTCTTGGTATCTGATGTGTAGTTCTAGTTACTCTAGGTAAGTACTTTACTTCAGAAAACTGTAGTTGCAACGAAATTGATTTACTAAGCTTAATTTTTGCTTCCATTACACCCCTTCGTTAGAGTCGCCATTGTTGGCTTATATATATTAGAAATAACATATTATTACGTATTGTAGTGCCGTCATCACCATGCGCAAGAAGGAAGATGACACTTATATTGAATCGTTCAACAATTAATATTCAATACCAGGCTTTCTCTCTCGGCTCGGAGAGGAATTTGTAGGTGGTCCTACAAGGTGTTATAGAGGATTTCACTACAGATGAAATAGAGGCTGATCTCTACCACCAGGACCTACCACATATTAAGACCATCCTACTGACCTAGAGCGGATAAAACCATATGGCTCTGGTTTTAGTGGAGATTCATAAAGCTTACAAAAATATTTATGACCTAAGACAAGTCTGTGGACTCCTGATCACCCTAGAGCCTCTGAGGAAGAAAGCTTCAACTGGGAAGTACCACAGGTGTCAAAGCTCAGAGACTCTGCAAGGCAGAGTATAAACTCCTGAAATGTGCCAAGAGCCACCCCACTAACACCTGTACAAAGCCAAAAGCCACCCTGGCTAGTTGTGCAAACTGTGGTGGTCTTCACCCAGCTAACTTTAAAGAATGTGTTCAACACCTGAATAACAGACGGTCCGAAACAAATAGGCAATCACCTGCCTCTATCAGCTCACGAACACCTATACCTCTGGCACCACAGTCTCACAGTGTTCAACAATATGTGACAGAAGTCCCACCGCCGCAGTTTGAGGCTCCTAAGGGAACAAACTACTAACGGCAGGCAGAACCTATGCAGACATGGTCCATTCCAAAATGATACCGAAGGAACAGAATAAGAATCAATCAGCAGCGCAGTCAAACCTGACAACTGTCATTACTGCTTTGCTGGCAAATATGTTACAGGATTTCAGCATTTCCAATCCTTCACCAGCTGCTAAAAAAGATTCCTATATGAAACTCGATCAATCCTCTCAGTACTTATTGATGAACAGGAATGAACTAACTCCAGACTTTACAGATTGTGATGTGAAATGCCAATGGCCTCAATCACAAGATTATGGAGCTACAAGAGTTCACTCAGAGACTTCAGCCAGACGTTGTTTTGATAAGTGAAATGCATCTGAGGTCATCGGACAGCCCCACAATTAGGGGATATCACCTCTACAGAACTGACATGCCAAATTACAGAGGTGGTGGTGGCACTGCAATCTTCATTAAAAACTATAACCAACACCATACAGTGAACAACCCCTCCCCCCAACCACTAACCTCGAGGTTACTGGTGTAGAGGTTCTTATTAGCTCGGCTGGCAGATTGAAAATTTATGCAGCATACAACCCACTGCAAAAACACTACTGTACACGGATATGGATACCATACTAGATGCTAGAGAGCCCATCATTATTACTGGGGACTTAAACTCCAAACACCCGGCATTGAATTGTAGAACCACAAACAACAATGGACGCATCCTCATCAACTACACAGGATTCAATTGCACTTTCGTTAGACCCCACTGAACCTACTCATCACAGCCCGAATGGCACTGCTGACATCTTGGATATATCCATCCTGTAAAATGTTAAATTTCAGTATAATTTAAGAACATTAAATGAGCTGTCATCAGATCATGATCCAGTGCTATTACAGCTGGGAACGCAACACAACCTCCCCCCCCCTCACACTCATTCACATCCTGTGAAAAATTAGCAAAAGCACTCTCAGAGTTCATTGGCCCCGTTCCTCCTATAAGGTCAAAGCAAGAAATTGAAACAGCAGTCAAAAAGTTAGCTCAGCAAATCAATGCAGCCATAACGGCAGTTACCTCTTACACAAGTCGCTCCACAACAAATCGGTTAACGGAGGATATTATGAACCTGATCAAAGATAAAAATAAAGCTAGAAAAAGGTTTCACAATCCTTGCGTGCCTCAAGACAAAATAATTTTTCACAGATTAAATGGAGCTGTGAGAGACGATTTCAAAGCCCACAGAGATCGACTGTCGGAGGATAAGTTGGCTTCCTTCTCACCTTTTGCAAAATCCAAGTATACCGCGTATATGCATTTCCCTTGTCCAAGGTATTTGTCACTTTGTTATAGTACATAAGTAAGTTAGTAAAGCATGATTTCCCTTTAACAACACAACTCCAGATATACAGATTGGGCCTATAATTTGAAGCCTTTATGCAGTAGAAAAATTTTACCTTATTTCCACTCTCTTGGAACCTGTGCTCTTGTTAGACGTTTAAACAATCATACAATGCTACTGACAATTCCCTGGAACATTCCCTTAAGATGCATGATGATATGTCATGAAATCCCATTGCCTTACTGACATCAAGGTTTTTTTATTTCCTCAGATACCTCTTGCTCACTCACAATTAAGCCATCCTCTTCTATGTCCTGTATACTTAAGTTTCTCATGATTCCACCCTGACACCCATATATATATTGATCACTAAATGCCTAAAAAATGTCTTCTGTAGAAGTTACCATTCTACCATTTTGATCCATTAACATCATCTTACCATGATCATTCTTTCTTCTACTTGCCACATATCTAAAAAACTCTCTAGGGTTTCTCTTCCTGATTTGCCAATTTCTGCTCACACTGCACTTTTGTCCTTAATAACTGAGTCACACTTCTAGCTTGTTCTTTATACTACTCATGTAACTGATTATTATAATTATTCATCCTGTACTGTCTCCAAAGTACTTCCTCCAGATTTCATGCATGAAACCTCATTCATCCATTTACACCTACCTTATTCAGCCTTTTGGCCTTTAGAATACAAGCACATTGATGCTGTTATGTATTCCTTTGTCAGTTCCCAAGCAGAATTTATTTCCTTACCACTCAACTCCTCATTCCCTGCTATAGCTCCAAGCTGTGCCCTAAGCTTGCTGTAATCACCAGCCTTGTACTTCCACATATATCCTTTCTACACTCTGCACATGGTTAGCCACAACCTAGGTGATAACTTCACGATCACTCTCACCAACAGCAGGAAAATGCAAAATTCTACTCACAGTTACATCCTGTTATGAAATGATGAGATCTAAAACTCTCATCCCTCCTTTAGCAGCATGTAAGCCCTCCTTTACATGCTGCCTGAGATGATTGTCTCTCAAGAATTTGAGAAATTCATTTTTCTTGTTCCCAAATGTTATCTCTCCATTCTAGTCTACACTGCCATAATTAAAATCATCCACTTACGTCTTCAAAGACCTACAGCTATAAATAAGGGATAACTCAAATGGACCAGAGCATTGTTGTGTGAGAAGAGGCAGCAATTGGCAGGTCATGTGAAGAAGGTACCAAAAGCGATTTACAAAGAAAAATCCAGTGTCTAATTCAGTCTTCCATTGTTACAAGCTGCCATCGATCACTTTTGTTTCAAAAGTGGTCGATGGCAGCTTGTAAAGATGTGAAAAGGTAAGTTGAGGAGTATCTCAAAATGCGAGAAGAGTGAATACAATTCTTTCTCTGAAATGATCAATTTCCTTAAACTTATTGATTTGCTCTTCAGCATCTGTTATTTTATGTAACTAACTTTTCCATACAAATCAAAATTAGAAAGACAAACGGTAACAATTTCGTCAGGCGATTGAAACCTTCAGACAGGTTTTAACTTGCATCCACATCTGAGGAATGGTAGCATTAGATGGGAATTCAACTGCAAGATACTAAAGCACAAATGATCAGAAGTGATGTCAAGAAGTCGCATTTGAAAATCAAAGGTAAACCTATAGAAATTGGTCAAACGAAAGAAATATGCGAGAGGAGATCCCTCTGTAATTCTCTGACTACCTGTATTACAGACCATTCCCACAGCGAAATGGATCCTTCAGGGAAATATGAGCTCGTGGATGAAAATTCTTTTAAGAAGATTATAATGATACAAGTGTGAGAACTTCGAGCATGAGAGTTGCATTCGTAATGCACTTCCAAAAAGCAAGCCTTTGCTACGGTGAAAATTAGCATTTGTTTCAAGATCTGTTCATGGACATTATTACTAATTTCCAATTTGTAATATGAATTCAAGAGCCTTCGAATATGAAATTCATCAGCTTTAGTTAGTTTGTGACCTCCCTTCGCTAATTTTAGAAGTTCATTAATTGCGAAGCGGACAGAATCCCAAGGAAAATGGAGCGTCTGTCTTCTTGATGGAAACATGAGAACTGCGTCATTCATAGACATCTATTTAAACTTATTACCGTGAGCCACTCTAAATTTGTTTAGATTTGTTTCAAACCCCCTCCCCCCTTTTTAATGTATATTCTGGATGTGTGTTTAGCATTTCCATTGTTGAACGGAGAGAATTGTAAAAAAAAGAAAATTGTTTCTGTATGACAAAATGAAAATGTTTTTTTTCTGTCTTGTGTGTGTGTGTAAGAGAGAGAGAGAGAGAGAGAGAAACGTGAAGTCGCTTTTTTCTTGCTCTTTCCAGACTTTTTTTTTTTTTTTCAAAAATTATTTGAAAAAAAAATGGATGGAGAATAAAACAGGTGATAACTTTTTTGTGCTTTTGTTGAAATTTGAGATGCACCTTTGGTAAAACTTTTCCTCGTATTCAATTATTCAATTAAAATAACAAGAACATTGCTGAACTTTGAACAACATTACTTCCAGCTGAACACATCTGTGGAGTAAGCTGTGTTCAGCTGGGAGCAGGATTGTCTCGGTTCAAAAGAACGTTTGGAATCATTGTAGTTGACAGCTTGTCTGATTAGTGGGCTTGGATGCGTGCTTGCCTTTGAGAAGAACTTTTTAGCTAGGTCAGGGCTGAAAGATATATGGGATTCTGCTCTCAGTGGATCTGGGTGTTTCTAATAAACCATGGGGTATCCAGTATCATCTGCAAGCACTTATTCTGCATTCGCTCCAATTATAGAATGTTTGACTTCGAGGTATGGCTCATGTGCTGTGAGGCATATGTGATTACAGGACAAGTCACTATCAAATATAGCAGTAGCTTGTTTCGTGTATCTAGTTTGCTGTGGCGGTTGATCATGGGATAGAGTTCAGCTATGGCTTTGAGTGTCTGCAGCTATGAGTTTGATGTGGCTGTTATATCTGAGTTTGTTGTCGAGTTATACTCCGAGATATTTGGTTTCTGTCTTCAATGGAATCTTTTCTCCAAAGAGCTTGATGTCATCTTTAATGGAGACCTTCCTTCTTGAGAATAGTATGGCTGTACTTTTGTGGGATTTACTTGGATTCTCCAGCCAGAATCATTTCTCCAGTGTTATGATACTATCCTGGAGTTGTCAGATTGCTAAAGTGGGGGAGAGTTCTTGCTATTATTGCCGTGTCGTCTACATATAGAGCTGTGATGGTTGTCCTCGGGTTTTGTGGGATGTCTGCAATGTAGATTACGAATACTGGAGGGGGGGGGGAGAGCAGCGCGCCCTGTGTAACTCTTGCTAGGATTTTGCACTTGGTTGAGACAGTTCCGTTGATTTTACCTGCATGGTTCTTTCCAAGAGGTTTGCTTTTACTTACCTTATCTGATTTATTGGCATGTTTGCGTTTATGAGTTTACTGAGAAGGCTTGGTACCAGATATTGTAGGAGGTCTTTTCGACATTTAGGAATACCGTGTCGGTGTGCAGATTCTAATTATATCCTCTTGTGATGTATTCTACTAGTCGGTGGATTTGCTGAGCTGTGTGTGCTCTTCTCGGAAGAAGAATGGTTCATTTGGTATGATTCCTAGTTTATTGGTTGTTTCTTGTAATCTTGAGAGGATGACTTTATCTCTGACTTTTCCTACGTTGGATAGTAGACTGATGCGTCGGTAACTTTGCAGGAGTTGGGAGTCGTTGCCTGGCTTCTTTAAGGGTATGATATCAGCAGTTTTGCATGCTGTGGAAAAGTGCTGCATTCTTAATATTGCATTTGTTATGTTGATTAGGTTCACTATAGCCTTTCGGGGAAGCAGCTTTATAATTTTGTTGGTGATGCCATCTGGACCTGAAACTTTTTTTTGTTGTTGAGATGCTTTATGTTGTTATTTCTGCTGGTGTAGTGGAGGTGATGCATTGTGATTTGTCCTTGGACGCCCTTCAGGTCGTTTAACCTGCTGATGAACTTTGTAGATGAGGTTAATGTTTATTTTAGTGTATGATGGGCTGCATTGTTTTTCCAGATTGTCTTCGAGATCTTCCGTTCTTCCATATCCGTGTGTGCAATACCATGCTTGGTCTGCGTGGGGGGGCGACAAGGAACACTGTGCATTTGATACTTTACATAAAATACTATAAAAACAAACAAACTCAGCTTTAAGAGCGTAGGTAGGAGTCGGGTTCGTGATAAGTAAATACGAACAATACTTGAAAAAATATAATTTAATGAAGAAAACATTCATTTTTTACAATGTCAATGGTCAACTTGGCAATGCTTTTCTTTAACCAGCTTGCCGATTTTGGCATCAACATTGGAAGTCGCTATGCGCAGAGTACTCTCGAGATGTTGGTCAGTAATCTGATATCTTGTCTTGGACTGCGCATGCTTCATTCTGCAGAAGAATGAAGAATGCGCTTCTTAACAAAGCACATAGCTTCAAAGCAAGCCGGCGAAGATTAGGGAATGCGTCCTCAGAAATCTATTATTTGTAAAATATAAGCAAGGGCACATTGAATAATTTTTCTCTCAAAGAAGAGTTGATTTGGAATTCAGGCAGTTCCATTTGTATTTATTTAGCTTTTTTGAGATTTATCGAGCCTGGCATTTCGGCAGCATTAACACTGAATGGCATTGAAAATAAATCTAAAGAAGACTGTTGGTTACGAAAATCACTAAATCTTTTCGAACTCATCGCAACGCGGCTAATTTTGCAGCGTATTTATCAAGAGACAAACAGTTGGTCTCAGCGAGAAGCTGAAAATGAGTTAAGTCTTTTTTTTTCGCGAGTTGTGCCTCCCAAAGTTTGAGCCTGCCCACAAAAGCTTTGATGTGATCAAACAGAGTGTGCACTAGTTGATCTTTGGACTGTAGCCGCGTATTTAGGTCATACGTATGCAACGAGATGTCGGTCACAAAGGCAAAGTATGTCAACCACTTCGGATCGTTAAATGCCGCAATCGGATTCTCCTTGGTTTGCATGAAATGCTGTATTTCCCTCCTTAAGTCAAAGACTCTTTTAAAAACCTTTTCTCTGCTCAACCAACGCACTTGACTGTAATGGACCACATCGCCGTGATCCCCTTCGCACTCTGGGGTCAAAAACTCTTGGAATTGACGATGATTCAATCCTCTTGCCCTAATAATGTTGACGACAGTCACAATAACTTTCATGACATCCTCAAATCCAATAGTTTTCGCTCGCAAATTCTCCGGGTGGATTAAACAGTGGTAATGGACGAAATCGTTTCCTTCTAGTTCCTGTTCTTTCCGTAGCAACGCAACAAGCCCTTCTTTCTTTCCCACCATAGCAGGGGAACCATCAGTTACCACACCCTCGAGGTTGGTTAAGCTATGGTCGAAACGCTGGAGCGCTTTCTTGGCGGCTTCAAGAATATCAGTGATTTTCGTCGTTCCCTTCATAGGTATGAGCGCTAGCAGTTCTTCTATCACATTGAATTGTTGATTAATGCCACAGACAAAGAGAGAGCCAGTTATGCTGTATCCTTCACATTTGTACTCTCATCTGAAACAAGTGAATATAATGGAAATTCGGACAACCGTTGTTTTTAAAGTTCCTTCAATATTATTGGAGGCATGATTTGTATCGTAGTGTCGTTTTTTATTGTATTGTTTTGATACTGACACTGACTCACGACAAATTAAACACACTGGCTTATTGTTGATCGGCACAAAAAAAGTACAAATTGGTCGAATTTTCATTAAAAACCTGAAAAAAATTCACTTGATTTTTGCTCGTAGATGCGATAGTGATGTAAGATGAACCCCAAAAATGATCCAAACTGGCCGTGTAACTGTTATTATCCACTGAATATATCTCACAACTAGTAACATTACTGGCTTAACGGGTGAAGCAAAAGCTTTTCGTATTCCCGGCTATCTTAATAGAGACTGTGAGTAGAAAGAGTTTATGAGCTATATTGCTCGCCCTGAGTGGGCTAGGAGATTAATCCTCAGTGAGGGGGTTGAGGATGGCTTTAGGTTTTTTGTGCTTAGAATAGTCCATTGCATCATAGTCAGCGGCCAGTTGGATCAGTCTGTTAGGATGCACAGTTGCTTTTGAAAAGAATTTGGTTGCTATAGTCTGCATGAAGGTGTAGATATAGGGGACCTCCGTGTCGTGGTGCAGTTGGACAGTTCGGATGAACCATGGAGCGCCCACGATCATTCTAAGACACTTGTTCTGAATGCGTTGTAATTTAATGATATTTGAGTTTGAAGTATGGCTCCAGGCCGGTGAGGCATAGGTGAGTATTGGACGAACCATCAGTTTGTATATGAGAAGTTTGATTCTGGTGCTCAGTTTACTGTTTCTGTTTATTAGCGGATAGAGCTGGGCTATGGTTTTTGATGTGTTTGCACAGAGAGTCTTGATATGGGAGTTGAAAGTCAGTTTACTGTCCATTACTACACCGAGATACTTGATCTCTGTTTTCCACTGAAGTTTTGTGTTAAAGAGGAGAATATCTTCTTTGGGAAGCACTGATCTTCTAGAGAATAAGACGGCTACGCTCTTCTGAGGATTCACCTGGAGTCGCCATTTGGCAAAATATTGTTCTATTTGCAGTAGGTTTTCTTGCAGTTTCTTGATGGCTAAGTGAGGCTTTAATGATCTGGCCAATATCGCTGTGTCATCAGCGTAAAAAGCTTTAATTGAAGATAATGGGTTGTGTGGTATATCATGCAAGTATAAGGAGAATAGGATTGGTGCTAGTAAGGACCCTTGTGGAACTCCAGCGAAGATGTGTTTCTGTGAGGACACTACTCCACTTAATCTCACTTGCATGCGTCTATCGCAGAGGTACGTCTTGATGAGTTGAATGATTCCGATTGGAACACCGGATGATATAAGCTTGTATAGCAAGCCATAATGCCAAACCTTGTCAAATGCACTGGCTAAGTCTAGGAAAACAGCCCCAGTGCATTGACGCCAGTTAAAACCTGTAATGATATGTTCCACCAATCTGTGTATTTGTTGTGTGGTACTATGCAACTGTCTGAAGCCAAACTGCTCCTCAGGCAGGATGTTAAACCGGAGTACAGAATCTTGAAGCCTAGTAAGAATTACCTTCTCAGCAATTTTTCCGAGATTAGAGATGAGACTGATTGGCCTGTAATTCTGTGGCAAAGTGAGATCCTTTCCAGGTTTATGAATTGGAACAATGTACGCCAATTTCCAGTAGGAAGGGAAATACTTGTAGTGAAGTATGGAGCTGATTATGTTTGCCAAATGAACAATAGCTTTGCGAGGTAGAAGTTTTATAACTTTGTTGGAGATACCGTCGGGTCCAGGAGCCTTTTTATTTTTGAATTTCTGAATAATAGCATATATTTCAGCAGGTGAGGTGGGTGTAATTTGAGTAGAATGTGTGGGAGCAGACTTGAACGAATATCTGACATTACGGTGTACCTTGTAGATATGACTAATGTCAAGGTGATCGTATGCGGGTTTGCATTGATTTTCAAGGTGATTAGCTATTGCCTCAGCTTTATCAGCATCAGTATGGATGAGACCTGAATCTGTTTGCAAAGGGGGAAGAGGTTTATTTTTGTTCTTGATCTTTCGGATAAGATTCCATACAGAGTGGCTGTCAGTGGAGATGGAGGTCAGTTTTTCTTCCCAGAGTTGAGTTCTATGAGCTGCGAGTGCATCTCTCACTGCAGAGTTTAACCTATTTAAGATCCGTTTATCTTGTGGCGCCCTAGTGTTATGGTATCTTTTTCTAGCCCTATTTTTTTCCCTAATCAGATTCATAGTATCTTCAGGCAGGTGGTTGGATTTGTGGGTGGTTGCAGGGGTAGTAACTGCTGCACAGGCTGCTGTAATCTGTTCTGTTAGATTTCTGACAGCTATGTCAATTTCCTCTTTTGATTTAATGATGGGAACAGGACCAATATATTTTGGAAGCACCTTGGAGAGCCTTTCCCAAGGAATAAATGAGTGAGGGGGTGGGGATAATTTTTCAAGATTTCCTAATTTTAACCGTATTGGATTATGATCTGATGATAAATCATTGATTGTCATTAAATTGTATTGGAGTCTGATGTGCTGCAGTATGGCTATGTCCAATACATCAGCCCTGCCATAGGTGTTGTGATGGGTGGGATCAGCAGGGCCTATTACGTGAAGGTTGTTGAAATCAGCATAGTTCTGTAGTATCTGTCCATTTTTGTTAGTGGAGTGGCTATTCCAGGTAGAATGCTTGGCATTTAAATCACCTGCCACAATGGTAGGCTCTCCAGTATCAAATATGGCGTTCAAATCAGAAGGTAGTAATGATTTTTGAGGTGGATGGTATGCTGCAAAAATTTTTAATTTGCCTACTGAGCTCGTGAGAATCTCGATGCCAGTGACCTCGAGATTGGAGGTAGAAGGAATGTTTATGGAGTGATGAGAGATAAAATTCTTGATGAAAATTGCCGTGCCTCCACCTCTGTGGGTTGATCTGTCAGTTCTATACGACTGATATCCATAAATTTTGGGATTGTCTGCTGGTCTTAGATGCGTTTCATTTATTAATAGAACATCTGGCCGATGTCTGTGGGCAAAATTTTGGAGTTCTAGGATCTTATTTCTTAAGCCGTTTGCATTCCAGGCTATTATCTCTAGGGCTTCTGGTTTTAATTTTTTACCGTTCATAAGTGAGCGCTGAAATGATGACTTGAGTGTCTTTTAGAAATCTGTTAGTAGAACTTTGTGAAGGATCAGATCTGCTGAAATCTAATAGCATATTTGCCAGGGACGCGGTAATGATAGCTGTCAAATTTGGGCGTGATGGTGACTGTTCTAGAGATGTCTGTTTAGGGCGGGTTACATCCGCATATGTCCTGGACTGCCAATTTAGAGTTGTTTTTGGAGGGACCTCAGTTTTCAGCAGATGGGCTTCTGAGTCTTTATTCTGAACTTTAGGAGGCTGTGAAGTAGCCGCAGATGTAGGTGAACTGATGGAAGGAGAGAATGTTCCCTCTTCAGATTTCTTGTTACGTGGATTGTACAAGCATCCTCTGTAGTTGGATGTGTGAAGGCCGCCACAATTGGCACATTTGGCCGGGGTAGATTTTGGTTTAGAACAGGTGTTCGTTGGGTGACAAACCCCACACTTCAAACATTTAAATTCGGCTCTACACATTTTCTGGGCATGCCCAAACTATTGACATCTATGGCATTGCCCAGTAGAAGCTCTCTTCCTTAACGGTTCTACCGAGATTTTCAATCCACAGATGGTTGTCAAGTCATATATGTGTTTATAGGTTTGACTGATCTCGAACAGCACTAATGGCATTGGAGTCTTGTCCCTCCTGGTCATCCTGCTGACCTTGATTGGTGGTAAATCACTCGAGTGCAGGTCTGTAATGATTTCGTCGGTGGAGACATCCACAGGTACACCTCTAATCATTACCTTGAGATTTTTTTCAGAACCGAGTGAAAAAGTATGGTACTGAATTCCTCTAGAATTTAATTCTGTTGTTAACCTACGATAGTCTGTGACAGTTTTAGGGTGAATTTTGACACCATCTGTGATATTCTTTGCGTTGTTATATGAAATCTTTAAGTTGTTCATTATGTTCTTTAGTGTCATCCATTTGTTCTTCTCACGCAGACTAATCGGGGGGATCTTTTCCCTTGCGGTTGTAGGTGAGTCTGGGGCAGAGCCATCTTCTTCCATGACATCTATAATTGGTGATTCGGAGGTCGCAGTTTTGCGCTTTTTGCTTGCGCGAACCTCCTGAAAATCAGTGTGGTCAGTACGGGAATGATCTTCAGCCGTTGTTGTTTTTTCAGTAGCGTTGTCTTGGAGTAGTTCAAGAAGTTGAGCGTCGTCCATATCAACTTCTTGAATTTCATGAACTTATCTTACCTTACCTGGCCATTTTGTGTGTAGCAGATTTCCAATATGCTTAAAAATAGCCAGGAGCTGTTTGAAGGTGAGTTCCTCGTACGGTAGATCTGTGGTTGGACCCACGTTTTGTTCTGGAGAACAGGACATGCTTTCCATTTCCACCGTATTGTGATAATAGATAGTTTCTAAAACAATAACTGATGCAATGAAACAATGGCGATGCTGATGGCAGTAAGCCTAGCGTATCGCCGTTGTTTCAAAAAAAGGTTAACTTACCTACTGAATTAGTTTTTATGAGCCTATTTAAGAACCAAACCGGTTGACTATACCAGTAGGACTATTCACTGCCAGTAAAAATATTTGTTGAGTTCATTAAATCACATTTTATATCAAATATCAGAATCGCGAATCATATGTATGAGCACTAGGCAAAACGCCATTTTTCAATTCTCTTCTACTTCCTATCTCACACTAATGAAAAAAGTCTAGCAATATAAAACCACAATAGGTTATGACTGACACGACGAACCTGCGTGCACTTATACACGAATATCACACTGTTCACGAATGACTGACTGACTGTCACATTTGGCATTTGACATTAACACGTTCATTGCCAATCACGCGATATCGCGCGATGCGAGTTCTCACCAAACGGCCGATCACGCGTTATCGCGTAGACGTCGCTAACTAAATAAAAAAATAAAAAAAATTTGGCCACCACACGAAATTCCAATTTTCAGCTTGGCAATGAAAGTGCTAATGGCTTTAGGGGAGCAAGATGCTTTTCATATTCCCGCTATCTGTTACTGCTACAGTGAGGGAAAAATTTTGTGAGCAGCCTGCTCGCGCTGAATGGACATGAAGATTATGTATCGCTACAGGAAATTAAATGGATTTTGGACTTTAATGTTTAAATAAATCCTTTGCATCGTAGGCTACAGCTTGCTGACTAGATAGTTGGGGTATATGGAATTTTTAGGAAAAACGTTTTTGTTAAAGATTGCAGGAAAGAGAAAATATATCGAATTTTATCTCGATGAAGTTGCTTGGTTCTGACGAACCATGGAACGTTTAGAATCATTCGTAAGCACTATTTTTTACACGATGCAGTTTGAGGATATTAGTGATGGAGTATGGCTCCATGCTGGAGAAGCTTAAGTGACTATGGGACGAATAAGCAGCTGGTATAAAAGTAATTTGATTCTGATGTTTAGCTTGCTGTTCCTGTTGATTATGGGGGGGGTAGATATTGGGAATGGCTTTAGATGCCTTTGCACACGTAGTCTTGATGTGTTGGTTAAAACTTGATTTTTGTCGATCACGACACCAAGGGATTTTGTTTCTCTGCCAAGGGATTTTAAAATTGAATAATAAGACGTCTCTTGCAGGAGATATCGATCTTTTCTTGAAGAGAATGCCTGAGCTCTTTTGGGGATTTACTTGTAGTCTAAATTTGGAGAACCATTTCTCTAACTTAAGAAGGTTTTCTTGAAACTTTTTAGTAACAAGGTGTGGCCGAAGAGATCTCGTTAATAATGCTGTAATGTCCGCATATAAGGCCATGATGAATGACAATGGGTTGTTCGAAATATCTGACATATATATAGCGAACAGTAATGGAGCCAGTAGGGATCCCTGTGGTACTTCAGCCAAGATATGGCGCTGGGATGAGGTAGTACCATTGATCTTGACTTGCATGCTTCTATTCTGATATGATCTAACTAAATGTGCCATTTTCAGAGAGATACTGGCTTAGATAAGTTTTTTCTAGCAATTCGAAGTGCCACATTTTGTCAAATGTTTCAATGGATCAATGGACTCGCATCAGCTTCAGTGTATTGACGCCAGTTGTAGCTGGTGGTAATATATTCAACTATTCTGAGGATTTGTTGGGACATACTATGGTAATGTCAAAATCAAAATTGTTCTTTAGGAAGGATATTTAGTTCATATACTGAAGCTTGAAGAAATGAAATAATGACCTTCTCTGCATCCTTACACTGGTTGGAGATGAGACTGATCGCACGATAATTTTGAGGCAGGTGTGGATCCTTGCCTGGCTTATGTATAGGGATTACATCAGCCAATTTCCAAATGGTAGGAAAATAATGAAACCTCAATATTGCATTCATGATTATGGTCTGGTTTACAGCAACTTTTTTGGAATAGCAGCTTGATCACTTTATTTGTGATGCCATCTGGACCAGGAGCTTTTCGGTTCTTTAAATGTTTTATTATATCATATATTTCAGCAGGCGATGTGGGTGCTTTATGGTCGGCACCAGTATTGGGGTTTTTTAATGAATGTCAGACCTGTCTCTGAATATTATACAAGCGATTGTGGTCTACGTTTTCATATGAACGTTTGCACTGCTCTTCTAAAATTTTTGCTATAGCTTCTGCCTTTTCTACGTCTGTGTGAGCAAGGCCCTGGTCAGAAAGCATAGTGAGAAGGGATCTGCCTTTGTTTCTGATATTCCTCAGTAGTCTACAGATAGAGTGATCAGTAGATGAGGTAGAAAATAACTTTTCTTTCCATAATTGATCTCTGTAAGCTTTGAATGCATCTCTCAATGCCCCATTTAGTCTGTTAAGAATTGTTTTTGTCGTGGTGCGTGGGTATTGTGGAATCATTTCCTTGCTCTATTGTTTTCTCTGATCAAGTTCATAATGTCTTCGGATAGACGACCAGGCTCGGGAACGGATTTGTAAGAGGTGGCTGCCATTATAGCGGAGTTAATTTGTTGGGTGCGGCTTGTGACTGCGTTTCAGCATCTTCTTTTGAACTTATATGAGGAACAGGTCCAATGTAATCCCGTAGTACTTTTGACAATTTTTCCCAAGATATAAATGAGTGAGAAAGAGGAGACAGGTATTCTTGTTTCCCAAGCTGTAGCAGAATTGTGTTATGATCGGATGACAACTCGTTCAATGATTTTAGGTTGTACTGAAGTTTAATATTTTTTAGGATAGCTATATTGAGGATGTCAGCAGTGCCAAACGTACCGAGATGAGTTGGTTCAGTGGGGCGTGCCACAATAGCATAGTTTGATCATATGTAGATGGAAAGGATGCAGCCATTCTTGTTGGTGGTTCTACAATTCCAGACAATTCCAAACAAATCGCGTTTTAATGTTAAGTAGTTATTTTTTTCAAAATGACAGGCGGGCCACAGGTGGCCCGCGGGCCATGCGTTGAAGACCCCTGTACTAAAATAAGCTTCCAACTGTTGTTAATATTGTAAAGCATCTGTTTAAGTGAGTCTCGTTCACTCAAACCGAGTGAACGAGAGATTCGGCGACAGTATTTTCCATCATCACTGACATTATTTTAAAAACACTGTTTTATAAAGAGTTTTTAAAATATCAATAAACTTTGACATTACTTTGTTAAAGTTTTCCCTACCACCACAAAAATATGTTAATTCTTCTTTGTTTTAAATCACGCTCATTTAAACAGCAGCGATATTTATGCACCAACCCTTTTTTACTACGACTGCTCCTAGCAAACTGATTGAAACTATTTCTACGATAAATAAACAAGAAAATGATCTGCTTTTAATTTCCTTCCATTCTCAGAAAGCCACTTATTAAGGTCATTCTCATTAATTTCCGGTCACACTCGAGAAAACTGATTATTATTACATAACACCTCCAGCGAGTCCAAAGACACATCGAGGGAGGGCACCAACTCTTTAACTCTCCATCTCTACCACTCCACCAACAGCAATTACCTTCATCATCTATACCAACGCCATCTACCGCCGACCACTACCACTAGTATTTTCACAGACAGTCACAAACATTCATGCCCACGGTGGGATTCGGAAAAAGACTTAGAAAAATTTCCTCTAGTTGCCGACAAGATTCGAAACCAAGTCTTCCTTCGTGCGGTCAAGCGTCGTGGTGTTGAAACGCCACATCCGCTGAGCCACACAGGCTCCTTACACAAAAAAAGTGACCCAGCAATGCAATCTCATCTCTGCAACTCCCTAACCGAGTGCGCTCTTGAATGTTATTCGCATCATTAGCACCGATACTGTCCACTATACCAGCGGATAGACACGTTATATTAATATTATTGCATATTAATAACATATTAATACTATGAAACACATATTAATAACATAAAACACAGAGGAAAGAAAAAATCTGTTGTATTGTTGCTAGTCGATATAAATTACAGTCACATGAAATTAATTAATACTGATTAACAACAACAGCAAAGAAAATGCAACAAATTTAAGTATTCTTGGAAAGGTCGCCATTCTTTCACGAATGGCGGCTTCTCTCTAAATTATTTACAGCTTTCAGCACATACAAACCACATGTATAACGTGCATATAGCAGCACTCAATGTTCGAAATATCCCTCTTTTGCCTTTATACACGCCTAAAGTCTGCAAGGCCACATAGCGATGGCAACACGTACAACATCTAACGGACACTGCCACTGTTCGCTCCAAATCCATCTTCAGGCTAGCGAAGTTTGGGTGTCGTTTTTTTTCGGGCTACTCTCTTAAGCTGCGACCTCAATTTGATGTCCAACGGATTCAGATCGAGACATTCGGAAGCCAATCAGATGGTGATATGGTAGGGTACATTCGCCTCCAACCACTGTTGTGTGGTCCTCACATTGTGTGTGGGAGCTGAGTCCTTTCGGAAGGTCACGTCCACTGCCTACCACGAAACAAGTTGGTCAGAGGCATTACCACAGGTTTCATGTGTGTTAATATACTTTGGTAGAGGTTTGACTCCTCTTTTATTCCTTTCTCGCTGAAATGTAACTTGGATACCCTCTGATACATCACTCCTCCAAACCATCAGTGACACGGGGTGATGATCTCCCTGAATCCTGATCGCCAAAATACAGATCGAGAAGGGCTACGGTCTGGAACACATACCCGATCGTTTTGGCGATTAAACGACTCTTCAGTGATGAAAATCGCGTGTGTGAAGAGATATTTCTGTTTATTCGCGTACCGCTGGAGAAGCACCTTGATTTTATCATCGTCTTCTACATAAGTTGTAGGGTCAGGTCGTGTCCGGTAGAACAACAATAGGCGTTTACTCAACAGGTCATCAGTTAGTACATGTGACATTGTTCTCTGCAAAATCTTCATCTCTGGCGGTATCACTTTCTGCGTTATCACAGGATTACGGCCGAGGCGTGCCTTCACAGCTCTCACAAGCTGTTGCGTCATACCGTAGCCCTTCTCGATCTGTTCTTTGGCGATCAGATATTTCTTCTGTATGGTTATAACGGTTAATAGTCCGATACACAAACATCCTACTGAACTCGAGTGTTTTTAGTGTGTCAAAAATAACAGGTGGCTTCATTCCAACTTTGTGAAGTGCTATTACAGCTACACGGTTCTCAAAATGCTGCCCAGTCAGCATTTTGAGGACCGTGCCACTAACGGAACCACCTTAACAGAACCCGCGATTCTGTGCGGAAGTTGTGACAGTATTTATGGCAAAAATGTGTATGTGTATCTTATAAATATCTTATTAATTGAAGAAATGAACATGGAAGGAATGAAGCGAGAAGAGCATCCCTGCATGGATTATCGAATGATTAGCTTCTCTATTTTTAGCACATTGACAAAAACACATAGAGGGGGAAGAAATCAATAGCCAAGTAAAAGAGCATAGAAGCAGTACAAAGAAAGAAAGAAAAAACATTGTTTCCTAATAATAATATTTGCCGGCAAAGGTTGGTCGATTGGTAGAGCCTCTGCTACTAATGGCTCAGTTAAGTAAGTTTGAGCGCGGTTAGTAGTTGGAAGGGGTTCAATCGTTCGAAGCTGTCGGCACACTCTCCCTCGATGAGTCTTTGGACTCCCTGGAGGTGTCAAAATAATAATAATAATAATAATAATATGGTACTGGTAAGTATACTGCATCAGGATATTTTCTGGGGTTCCATTTATAGGTCATACAAATTTCTGAAAAAGTCGCGTAGTTGCTCTTGTAATGAAGTTTAATATCAAGGTCTTCTGAAGATTGTTTAACTTCCCACCTGCTGGTCTTCGCTCCAGTTTTCTCCTTAGTTGTACAATGAATGGGATAGTAAATATTCTTTTATATTGTAATACTTGGATCATTATTTATAACGGATATTCACTTTAAACTGCAGTGCCACTATTCAGCAGGATCGCGTTCATTTTCTCCATGAAAAAAAAAAAGTGAGATAGCTGATAAGAACAGGAAACTTGTAATTAATTAATTAATTAGCATAGCATGATACAACGTGAGTTAAATATGAATAGACGGCACCATCTTATGAAACCAATATGAAGCTGCTGGTCGCAATATATTTTTTGTCTCTCACAGGTCACAGAATGATGGTTGCCAATTCGCTAGAGCAGAATAAACCTATTGGTCACAATATATTTTTTTTTTGTCTGTCACGAGTCACAGAATGATGGTTGCCAATTCACTGGAACAGTGACCATGGAAGTATCCGTAGAATAAACAAGTGTTGAAACACTGCGTCTGTGAGATAAAGGTTGACGGGAATATTTAAGAGAGGATTCAACCATTAACCTAATTGCAGGCTTCTGGACACTGTGAAGGATTTATTTCGAGGAAGAGTGTTAGGTGCATCACCTTAAACATGTCAGCAGTATTCCGAGCATGGACGAATTTGGGATTTGTATATAGTTATGAATTGGTTGGGTTTAAAATAGCCACTTGAAGGAAAGAGAATGCCAATTTGTTTGTATACTGATGAATGAGGCTGTTGATGTTATGTGTTTATCTCTGGAGAGACTGGAGGTAAACGTTAGTAAAAGCAAGGAGATCTGATCTTCTCTGGCAATTTATGTATTAAATTAAGGGTAGGTAAGCTGAGTTCTGAAACTAAGGGTAGTGAGTTCTCTTTTAGATGAGCCTGTAGCCTGAGATGTCAGGGTACTGCATGGTTTGTCAAATGAGTAGGGTGAGGAGAGTACTATCGCCTGCAAAGCTGTGAATATGATTAGAGTTGATTGTCAGTAGGCCATTTATTAACAAGGTCTGTGATACCAATCAAGCGATCGGGGGTTGGATTGAAAAGTGGGATACAGAAAGGAAACTTAAACTGACAGAACTATTATCAGTAGGAACATACAATGTACAGACAATTTGGATGTTAGGAAAACCACAATTATTTCGTGAGGAAATGAAGAGATATCGGTGTGATATACTAGGAATGGCAGAGATGCGATGGACATCATCAGGAGAGATACATTGATGCGAAGTCATGTGGTCAGGGCATGACACCAAGCATGAAGCAGGAGTTCGTTTCCTTCTTAACAAAAAAGCTCGAAAGGCAATGTTAGGCTACAAACCAGTCAATGAACGAATCATAGTAGCAGCAAAATTTCAAGAAAAACAATTTAGTATATCAATAATCCAGATATATGCACCCACATCTGAAAGAGCATATGAGGATATTGACTTATTTTAGAAAGATCTGACCGAAACAATAGAAACAATACCAAAGCAAGATGTACTAATTATTGAAGGAGATTGGAATACCGAAGTTGGAATAGAAAATGATGGTTGGGAAAGCGTCAGCGGAAAATATGGTTTTGGAGAAAGAAATGAACGAGGTGAAAAAATGTTAGAATTTTTTGTGGACCATGAGATGATTTGCAACACAAGATCCAGCAAAAGGAGTGTAGAAAATGGACTTGGCGATCAAATGATGGGAAACTAAGAACATGATATGATTATGATTAAAAGAAGATGGATAAAATCAGTGGTACAGCAGTGTCGAACTTTTCAAGGAGCCGATATAGATTCGGATCTTAGTTTAGTGATTGCAAACATCAAATTGAAATTAAAAAGAAAATACAAACCCCATCATCAGAAACGAAGAGATACAGCAAGAATAAGTGAAACAGAAATAGGAAGAAGGTATAGAACAGTGTTAGAAGAGAAACCTAAAAGTGTGGACAAAGATGAAGGCGATAGAAGATGCAGTTGAAGAAACAGCACTAGAAGAAGAGAAGATCAAGAAGTGATTAGACAAGAAACACCGAAGTTATTACATGAGAAAAGAATGCTGAAATAAGAAGATAATAAGAAAGCAGTCAGAATGCATAAGATGAAATGGTTAGAAGCCCAATATAATAATATAGAACAGCACTATGGAGATCATAGAACTAGGGAGATGTATTGATGAATAAAGATAAAATTGTACAGCGGTGGACAAGATACTGTAGTGAGTTATATGAAGAAAAACTAGATTTAGATAGCGTTGGGAAACTGATTGAAGAATTGAAGCAGATATCACCACCAGGCAATGAGTATGACATGGACGTTTTAAAAGGAGAGGAAGAAAAAGCAATACGAAAGTTAAAACACAAGAGTCCTAGTAATGATAATATCAATGGAGAAATTATTAAATATGGTGGCGAAAGTATGATTATAGAAATGCACCAACTATGTAATATGGTATGGAGGGAAGGGGAAAATGCCAGAGGAATTGGTTAAAAACTCGATATTAGTGACATTATAAAAGAAAGGAAATAAGCTAGAATGTAAAAAATATCGAACAATTGCTTTGACAAGTCACCTTGGTAAGGTGGTGATGATGATAATGATACTAACAGAAAGGTTGAGAACGCAATTGAAAGCATACCTTGCAGATGAGCAAGCAGGATTTAGGAAAGATAGAAGTACAATTCGACAGATTTTGACAATGCGGTTAACAGCAGAGAAAGCTAGCAGAAAAAACAAAAGCATATAATACGAGGGTTGTTTGAAAAGTTTGGTAAAAAAAATAAGTTAAACACTTTTTTTGAACAAAATCACCTTTATTTCTCAACATTGTCTCCATCTAGGTCTATACATTTAGTCCAGCGAGTTTCTAATTTTTTCATCCCATCTAAATAGTAAGATTTGTCAAATTGTGCAAAGTCATGACAACCTTGATGATATCCTAGTTCGAAGAAAAGTTTTTGCCACCGAGCCAAATTTTTAAGTTTGGGAACAAGAAGTCGCACGGGACCGAGTTCGGTGAATACGGTGGATGTGGAACCAATTCGAACTTCATTTCGTGCAATTTTGCCATTCTAACAGCCGATGTGCGGGACAGTGCATTGTCTTGATGAAACAGAACTTTTTTGTACGCCATTTTTGGCAGTTTTCTCTTCAGTTCTTCTTTTAAACGGTCCAACAATGACGCATAATAGACTCCTGTTATTGTCTTACTCTTTTCCAAATAGTCTATCATCATAATTCCTTGGGAATCCCAGAAAACAGTGGCCATCACCTTCCCAGCTGACAGAAGGGCTTTCGCTTTTTTTTTCCCGGTGCTCTTTCACCGGGCATTGTCCACTGTTTTGACTACTGCTTGGACTCAGATGTGTAGTGGTGGATTCAAGTTTCGTTCACAGTCACGAATCGACGCAAAAAAATCCTGCAAATTGCGATTAAACATTGCCCAACACTAGGATGAAATGTCTTTTCGAATGCGTTTTTGATCGACAGTCAACAATCGCAGCGCACAGCTTTTTCATGTGCAATTTTTCGTACAGGATATTATACATCCATTCAGTTGAGATGCCTACATTCTCAGCAAAAATCTCACGTACTTTTACTCGGTAGTCTTCCATAATGATACCATGGATATTGTCAATTATTTCCTTCGTAGTGACCTCAGTCAGGCATCTGGAGTGCGTTTCATCTTCGATAGACTTATGACCACGTTTAAACTCATTTATCCAAAAATAAATGGTGCAGAGTCCCCATGAACTGCATCTAACTCGGCTTTGATCTGCGTGGACGTACACGTCTTCAAATAAAAGTGTTTTATCACTGAATGAAACTAGTTTTTCTCTATTTTTATGAAAAATATGAACGGTGTACGGTAATTTTAAATGTTTGCCAAATGAAAAATACGCATTGCACCTGGCTAAAATTTTGCCAGGGGTCATGAAAAAGATGATACTAGTCGTCTCTTGTATCTCGATATAGACGTCTCTTGCAGGAGATATCGATCTTTTCTTGAAGAGAATGCCTGAGCTCTTTTGGGGATTTACTTGTAGTCTAAATTTGGAGAACCATTTCTCTAACTTAAGAAGGTTTTCTTGAAACTTTTTAGTAACAAGGTGTGGCCGAAGAGATCTCGTTAATAATGCTGTAATGTCCGCATATAAGGCCATGATGAATGACAATGGGTTGTTCGAAATATCTGACATATATATAGCGAACAGTAATGGAGCCAGTAGGGATCCCTGTGGTACTTCAGCCAAGATATGGCGCTGGGATGAGGTAGTACCATTGATCTTGACTTGCATGCTTCTATTCTGATATGATCTAACTAAATGTGCCATTTTCAGAGAGATACTGGCTTAGATAAGTTTTTTCTAGCAATTCGAAGTGCCACATTTTGTCAAATGTTTCAATGGATCAATGGACTCGCATCAGCTTCAGTGTATTGACGCCAGTTGTAGCTGGTGGTAATATATTCAACTATTCTGAGGATTTGTTGGGACATACTATGGTAATGTCAAAATCAAAATTGTTCTTTAGGAAGGATATTTAGTTCATATACTGAAGCTTGAAGAAATGAAATAATGACCTTCTCTGCATCCTTACACTGGTTGGAGATGAGACTGATCGCACGATAATTTTGAGGCAGGTGTGGATCCTTGCCTGGCTTATGTATAGGGATTACATCAGCCAATTTCCAAATGGTAGGAAAATAATGAAACCTCAATATTGCATTCATGATTATGGTCTGGTTTACAGCAACTTTTTTGGAATAGCAGCTTGATCACTTTATTTGTGATGCCATCTGGACCAGGAGCTTTTCGGTTCTTTAAATGTTTTATTATATCATATATTTCAGCAGGCGATGTGGGTGCTTTATGGTCGGCACCAGTATTGGGGTTTTTTAATGAATGTCAGACCTGTCTCTGAATATTATACAAGCGATTGTGGTCTACGTTTTCATAAGAACGTTTGCACTGCTCTTCTAAAATTTTTGCTATAGCTTCTGCCTTTTCTACGTCTGTGTGAGCAAGGCCCTGGTCAGAAAGCATAGTGAGAAGGGATCTGCCTTTGTTTCTGATATTCCTCAGTAGTCTACAGATAGAGTGATCAGTAGATGAGGTAGAAAATAACTTTTCTTTCCATAATTGATCTCTGTAAGCTTTGAATGCATCTCTCAATGCCCCATTTAGTCTGTTAAGAATTGTTTTTGTCGTGGTGCGTGGGTATTGTGGAATCATTTCCTTGCTCTATTGTTTTCTCTGATCAAGTTCATAATGTCTTCGGATAGACGACCAGGCTCGGGAACGGATTTGTAAGAGGTGGCTGCCATTATAGCGGAGTTAATTTGTTGGGTGCGGCTTGTGACTGCGTTTCAGCATCTTCTTTTGAACTTATATGAGGAACAGGTCCAATGTAATCCCGTAGTACTTTTGACAATTTTTCCCAAGATATAAATGAGTGAGAAAGAGGAGACAGGTATTCTTGTTTCCCAAGCTGTAGCAGAATTGTGTTATGATCGGATGACAACTCGTTCAATGATTTTAGGTTGTACTGAAGTTTAATATTTTTTAGGATAGCTATATTGAGGATGTCAGCAGTGCCAAACGTACCGAGATGAGTTGGTTCAGTGGGGCGTGCCACAATAGCATAGTTTGATCATATGTAGATGGAAAGGATGCAGCCATTCTTGTTGGTGGTTCTACAATTCCAGACAATTCCAAACAAATCGCGTTTTAATGTTAAGTAGTTATTTTTTTCAAAATGACAGGCGGGCCACAGGTGGCCCGCGGGCCATGCGTTGAAGACCCCTGTACTAAAATAAGCTTCCAACTGTTGTTAATATTGTAAAGCATCTGTTTAAGTGAGTCTCGTTCACTCAAACCGAGTGAACGAGAGATTCGGCGACAGTATTTTCCATCATCACTGACATTATTTTAAAAACACTGTTTTATAAAGAGTTTTTAAAATATCAATAAACTTTGACATTACTTTGTTAAAGTTTTCCCTACCACCACAAAAATATGTTAATTCTTCTTTGTTTTAAATCACGCTCATTTAAACAGCAGCGATATTTATGCACCAACCCTTTTTTACTACGACTGCTCCTAGCAAACTGATTGAAACTATTTCTACGATAAATAAACAAGAAAATGATCTGCTTTTAATTTCCTTCCATTCTCAGAAAGCCACTTATTAAGGTCATTCTCATTAATTTCCGGTCACACTCGAGAAAACTGATTATTATTACATAACACCTCCAGCGAGTCCAAAGACACATCGAGGGAGGGCACCAACTCTTTAACTCTCCATCTCTACCACTCCACCAACAGCAATTACCTTCATCATCTATACCAACGCCATCTACCGCCGACCACTACCACTAGTATTTTCACAGACAGTCACAAACATTCATGCCCACGGTGGGATTCGGAAAAAGACTTAGAAAAATTTCCTCTAGTTGCCGACAAGATTCGAAACCAAGTCTTCCTTCGTGCGGTCAAGCGTCGTGGTGTTGAAACGCCACATCCGCTGAGCCACACAGGCTCCTTACACAAAAAAAGTGACCCAGCAATGCAATCTCATCTCTGCAACTCCCTAACCGAGTGCGCTCTTGAATGTTATTCGCATCATTAGCACCGATACTGTCCACTATACCAGCGGATAGACACGTTATATTAATATTATTGCATATTAATAACATATTAATACTATGAAACACATATTAATAACATAAAACACAGAGGAAAGAAAAAATCTGTTGTATTGTTGCTAGTCGATATAAATTACAGTCACATGAAA
This sequence comes from Typopeltis vanoorti, assembly GCF_054136105.1. NCBI lineage: Eukaryota > Metazoa > Arthropoda > Arachnida > Uropygi > Thelyphonidae > Typopeltis > Typopeltis vanoorti. The sequence goes on from NC_143566.1 coordinate 87,315,099, forward strand.
TTAATTAATACTGATTAACAACAACAGCAAAGAAAATGCAACAAATTTAAGTATTCTTGGAAAGGTCGCCATTCTTTCACGAATGGCGGCTTCTCTCTAAATTATTTACAGCTTTCAGCACATACAAACCACATGTATAACGTGCATATAGCAGCACTCAATGTTCGAAATATCCCTCTTTTGCCTTTATACACGCCTAAAGTCTGCAAGGCCACATAGCGATGGCAACACGTACAACATCTAACGGACACTGCCACTGTTCGCTCCAAATCCATCTTCAGGCTAGCGAAGTTTGGGTGTCGTTTTTTTTCGGGCTACTCTCTTAAGCTGCGACCTCAATTTGATGTCCAACGGATTCAGATCGAGACATTCGGAAGCCAATCAGATGGTGATATGGTAGGGTACATTCGCCTCCAACCACTGTTGTGTGGTCCTCACATTGTGTGTGGGAGCTGAGTCCTTTCGGAAGGTCACGTCCACTGCCTACCACGAAACAAGTTGGTCAGAGGCATTACCACAGGTTTCATGTGTGTTAATATACTTTGGTAGAGGTTTGACTCCTCTTTTATTCCTTTCTCGCTGAAATGTAACTTGGATACCCTCTGATACATCACTCCTCCAAACCATCAGTGACACGGGGTGATGATCTCCCTGAATCCTGATCGCCAAAATACAGATCGAGAAGGGCTACGGTCTGGAACACATACCCGATCGTTTTGGCGATTAAACGACTCTTCAGTGATGAAAATCGCGTGTGTGAAGAGATATTTCTGTTTATTCGCGTACCGCTGGAGAAGCACCTTGATTTTATCATCGTCTTCTACATAAGTTGTAGGGTCAGGTCGTGTCCGGTAGAACAACAATAGGCGTTTACTCAACAGGTCATCAGTTAGTACATGTGACATTGTTCTCTGCAAAATCTTCATCTCTGGCGGTATCACTTTCTGCGTTATCACAGGATTACGGCCGAGGCGTGCCTTCACAGCTCTCACAAGCTGTTGCGTCATACCGTAGCCCTTCTCGATCTGTTCTTTGGCGATCAGATATTTCTTCTGTATGGTTATAACGGTTAATAGTCCGATACACAAACATCCTACTGAACTCGAGTGTTTTTAGTGTGTCAAAAATAACAGGTGGCTTCATTCCAACTTTGTGAAGTGCTATTACAGCTACACGGTTCTCAAAATGCTGCCCAGTCAGCATTTTGAGGACCGTGCCACTAACGGAACCACCTTAACAGAACCCGCGATTCTGTGCGGAAGTTGTGACAGTATTTATGGCAAAAATGTGTATGTGTATCTTATAAATATCTTATTAATTGAAGAAATGAACATGGAAGGAATGAAGCGAGAAGAGCATCCCTGCATGGATTATCGAATGATTAGCTTCTCTATTTTTAGCACATTGACAAAAACACATAGAGGGGGAAGAAATCAATAGCCAAGTAAAAGAGCATAGAAGCAGTACAAAGAAAGAAAGAAAAAACATTGTTTCCTAATAATAATATTTGCCGGCAAAGGTTGGTCGATTGGTAGAGCCTCTGCTACTAATGGCTCAGTTAAGTAAGTTTGAGCGCGGTTAGTAGTTGGAAGGGGTTCAATCGTTCGAAGCTGTCGGCACACTCTCCCTCGATGAGTCTTTGGACTCCCTGGAGGTGTCAAAATAATAATAATAATAATAATAATATGGTACTGGTAAGTATACTGCATCAGGATATTTTCTGGGGTTCCATTTATAGGTCATACAAATTTCTGAAAAAGTCGCGTAGTTGCTCTTGTAATGAAGTTTAATATCAAGGTCTTCTGAAGATTGTTTAACTTCCCACCTGCTGGTCTTCGCTCCAGTTTTCTCCTTAGTTGTACAATGAATGGGATAGTAAATATTCTTTTATATTGTAATACTTGGATCATTATTTATAACGGATATTCACTTTAAACTGCAGTGCCACTATTCAGCAGGATCGCGTTCATTTTCTCCATGAAAAAAAAAAAGTGAGATAGCTGATAAGAACAGGAAACTTGTAATTAATTAATTAATTAGCATAGCATGATACAACGTGAGTTAAATATGAATAGACGGCACCATCTTATGAAACCAATATGAAGCTGCTGGTCGCAATATATTTTTTGTCTCTCACAGGTCACAGAATGATGGTTGCCAATTCGCTAGAGCAGAATAAACCTATTGGTCACAATATATTTTTTTTTTGTCTGTCACGAGTCACAGAATGATGGTTGCCAATTCACTGGAACAGTGACCATGGAAGTATCCGTAGAATAAACAAGTGTTGAAACACTGCGTCTGTGAGATAAAGGTTGACGGGAATATTTAAGAGAGGATTCAACCATTAACCTAATTGCAGGCTTCTGGACACTGTGAAGGATTTATTTCGAGGAAGAGTGTTAGGTGCATCACCTTAAACATGTCAGCAGTATTCCGAGCATGGACGAATTTGGGATTTGTATATAGTTATGAATTGGTTGGGTTTAAAATAGCCACTTGAAGGAAAGAGAATGCCAATTTGTTTGTATACTGATGAATGAGGCTGTTGATGTTATGTGTTTATCTCTGGAGAGACTGGAGGTAAACGTTAGTAAAAGCAAGGAGATCTGATCTTCTCTGGCAATTTATGTATTAAATTAAGGGTAGGTAAGCTGAGTTCTGAAACTAAGGGTAGTGAGTTCTCTTTTAGATGAGCCTGTAGCCTGAGATGTCAGGGTACTGCATGGTTTGTCAAATGAGTAGGGTGAGGAGAGTACTATCGCCTGCAAAGCTGTGAATATGATTAGAGTTGATTGTCAGTAGGCCATTTATTAACAAGGTCTGTGATACCAATCAAGCGATCGGGGGTTGGATTGAAAAGTGGGATACAGAAAGGAAACTTAAACTGACAGAACTATTATCAGTAGGAACATACAATGTACAGACAATTTGGATGTTAGGAAAACCACAATTATTTCGTGAGGAAATGAAGAGATATCGGTGTGATATACTAGGAATGGCAGAGATGCGATGGACATCATCAGGAGAGATACATTGATGCGAAGTCATGTGGTCAGGGCATGACACCAAGCATGAAGCAGGAGTTCGTTTCCTTCTTAACAAAAAAGCTCGAAAGGCAATGTTAGGCTACAAACCAGTCAATGAACGAATCATAGTAGCAGCAAAATTTCAAGAAAAACAATTTAGTATATCAATAATCCAGATATATGCACCCACATCTGAAAGAGCATATGAGGATATTGACTTATTTTAGAAAGATCTGACCGAAACAATAGAAACAATACCAAAGCAAGATGTACTAATTATTGAAGGAGATTGGAATACCGAAGTTGGAATAGAAAATGATGGTTGGGAAAGCGTCAGCGGAAAATATGGTTTTGGAGAAAGAAATGAACGAGGTGAAAAAATGTTAGAATTTTTTGTGGACCATGAGATGATTTGCAACACAAGATCCAGCAAAAGGAGTGTAGAAAATGGACTTGGCGATCAAATGATGGGAAACTAAGAACATGATATGATTATGATTAAAAGAAGATGGATAAAATCAGTGGTACAGCAGTGTCGAACTTTTCAAGGAGCCGATATAGATTCGGATCTTAGTTTAGTGATTGCAAACATCAAATTGAAATTAAAAAGAAAATACAAACCCCATCATCAGAAACGAAGAGATACAGCAAGAATAAGTGAAACAGAAATAGGAAGAAGGTATAGAACAGTGTTAGAAGAGAAACCTAAAAGTGTGGACAAAGATGAAGGCGATAGAAGATGCAGTTGAAGAAACAGCACTAGAAGAAGAGAAGATCAAGAAGTGATTAGACAAGAAACACCGAAGTTATTACATGAGAAAAGAATGCTGAAATAAGAAGATAATAAGAAAGCAGTCAGAATGCATAAGATGAAATGGTTAGAAGCCCAATATAATAATATAGAACAGCACTATGGAGATCATAGAACTAGGGAGATGTATTGATGAATAAAGATAAAATTGTACAGCGGTGGACAAGATACTGTAGTGAGTTATATGAAGAAAAACTAGATTTAGATAGCGTTGGGAAACTGATTGAAGAATTGAAGCAGATATCACCACCAGGCAATGAGTATGACATGGACGTTTTAAAAGGAGAGGAAGAAAAAGCAATACGAAAGTTAAAACACAAGAGTCCTAGTAATGATAATATCAATGGAGAAATTATTAAATATGGTGGCGAAAGTATGATTATAGAAATGCACCAACTATGTAATATGGTATGGAGGGAAGGGGAAAATGCCAGAGGAATTGGTTAAAAACTCGATATTAGTGACATTATAAAAGAAAGGAAATAAGCTAGAATGTAAAAAATATCGAACAATTGCTTTGACAAGTCACCTTGGTAAGGTGGTGATGATGATAATGATACTAACAGAAAGGTTGAGAACGCAATTGAAAGCATACCTTGCAGATGAGCAAGCAGGATTTAGGAAAGATAGAAGTACAATTCGACAGATTTTGACAATGCGGTTAACAGCAGAGAAAGCTAGCAGAAAAAACAAAAGCATATAATACGAGGGTTGTTTGAAAAGTTTGGTAAAAAAAATAAGTTAAACACTTTTTTTGAACAAAATCACCTTTATTTCTCAACATTGTCTCCATCTAGGTCTATACATTTAGTCCAGCGAGTTTCTAATTTTTTCATCCCATCTAAATAGTAAGATTTGTCAAATTGTGCAAAGTCATGACAACCTTGATGATATCCTAGTTCGAAGAAAAGTTTTTGCCACCGAGCCAAATTTTTAAGTTTGGGAACAAGAAGTCGCACGGGACCGAGTTCGGTGAATACGGTGGATGTGGAACCAATTCGAACTTCATTTCGTGCAATTTTGCCATTCTAACAGCCGATGTGCGGGACAGTGCATTGTCTTGATGAAACAGAACTTTTTTGTACGCCATTTTTGGCAGTTTTCTCTTCAGTTCTTCTTTTAAACGGTCCAACAATGACGCATAATAGACTCCTGTTATTGTCTTACTCTTTTCCAAATAGTCTATCATCATAATTCCTTGGGAATCCCAGAAAACAGTGGCCATCACCTTCCCAGCTGACAGAAGGGCTTTCGCTTTTTTTTTCCCGGTGCTCTTTCACCGGGCATTGTCCACTGTTTTGACTACTGCTTGGACTCAGATGTGTAGTGGTGGATTCAAGTTTCGTTCACAGTCACGAATCGACGCAAAAAAATCCTGCAAATTGCGATTAAACATTGCCCAACACTAGGATGAAATGTCTTTTCGAATGCGTTTTTGATCGACAGTCAACAATCGCAGCGCACAGCTTTTTCATGTGCAATTTTTCGTACAGGATATTATACATCCATTCAGTTGAGATGCCTACATTCTCAGCAAAAATCTCACGTACTTTTACTCGGTAGTCTTCCATAATGATACCATGGATATTGTCAATTATTTCCTTCGTAGTGACCTCAGTCAGGCATCTGGAGTGCGTTTCATCTTCGATAGACTTATGACCACGTTTAAACTCATTTATCCAAAAATAAATGGTGCAGAGTCCCCATGAACTGCATCTAACTCGGCTTTGATCTGCGTGGACGTACACGTCTTCAAATAAAAGTGTTTTATCACTGAATGAAACTAGTTTTTCTCTATTTTTATGAAAAATATGAACGGTGTACGGTAATTTTAAATGTTTGCCAAATGAAAAATACGCATTGCACCTGGCTAAAATTTTGCCAGGGGTCATGAAAAAGATGATACTTGCCGACGCTGGTATGAATGAATGAATTGTGTCGCCGTCTATTGGAAATTTGCCGAACTTTTCAAACAACCCTCGTACTTACTCTGCTGATTTTCAGAAGGCATTTGACATGATCGACCAGAAAGTGACATTAGCACTGCTAGAATCCTATGGAATTGACAGAAAACTAATAGCTATATTAAAAGATGTTTATAAGAATGCAGTTGCAGCAGTGAGAATAGGTGATGATTTGGGAAAATGGTTTAGAATAAGCAGAGGTAGTAGACAAGGGGACCCAATATCACCAAGCATTTTCATCGCACGTTTAGAAAGAGCAATGGATAAAATGAAGGAAGATGCAAAAGGAATATCAGTATATAGGTTGAGAATTAACAATCTGGGATTTTCAGATGATATTGTGATTATTTAAGAAGACGAAAGAGAACTACAAAAAATATTGCAGCTGTTAAATCAGGGAAGGAAGATGTTTGAATTTGTTATTAACTTGGAAAAAACAAAGACAGTGGTATTTGGTGGGAAGAAAAGATACAAGTGGGTGGAATTGATATAGAAAATGTAGAACAATTCACATATTTGGGAAGTAAAATGACATATAAATTGTACTGTAAAAAAGAAATGAAGACCAGGATTGCAAATGGAAGAACAAATCTGAAGGTCATGGATAACTTCTGGAAATGTAAAACGATCACCTTGCAAACAAAACTAAGAGTACTAGAAACATTCATTTTTAGCGGTGTGCTGTATGGATCTGAAAAGTGGGTAATAAATATGGAATCAAGAAAAATAATTTTGGCATTCGATAGAACTTGTTACAGGAAGATTCTAAGAATAGGATAGGTACAAAAAATCACAAACGAAAAGTTCTATCGGAAGATACAACCAAAGGAGAATCTAATGCAGAAGACTATACAACGGAAGTTGCAATTATTTGGACACATCTGCAGAATGAGTGAAAACCGGAAGACAAAGACATTCGTGTTTGGTATTATGGACAGTGTAAACGGAAGTAGTAGCCCATACAAAGAATGGATAGAAGACATAAAAGACTGGTATGGAATGGGTTTATAGAAACTGTGAAGCTGTGCACTGGACAAAGAAAGACGTAAGAATATAGTGAAGGAGGCATCGGACACCAACGGGCAGTGAAACCATGGTTGGTGATGATGATTATGATGATGACTTGACATAGATTGGATCATATAGGATGGTAAACTTAAGTGGAACATATATCTAATGAAGACGTAATTTATAGAGACGTAAATCTCTGTAAGAATCATTGCTAAACGTTCTGTACTTTGTGAGATGGTGCGTAATGTTGCTAGGTAACATCCGTCAATTGGAGTGACTGTAAGTATGAAGGGATGCTAGTCAGCAACTTGCAAGTAGATGATAACGACATTCAGATGTAACGTATACTAAGTCGTGTGCCAAGAGTTTCCTTAAGCATATTGCTAGGTGATAATGTAGGAAGTTCCCACCAGCTTTTGCTGTTGCTGCCTTGCAACAATGTATACATTGAATCACGGCGATGTTGCCATATTTTGGCACTCCCCAGCTTGGAACAGCTGAAATTATTATCATTATTATTAATATTCCTGATACCTCCAAGGAATCCGAAGACTCATCGCGGGAGGATACTTACAGCTGTCTCAACCACTACACCGAACCTATACTACGAATCATCTCCATCAATGCCATCTACCGCCCACCTCCACCACCACAACTATTATTTTTTGTCTGTAAGTTGCGTGTGTTCTGAAGGGCCTATTTGTCTGTATGCGGGATGAAAAACCCGAGTTTCCAGGAGAAAAAACCCTGCTAAATCGAATTATTAGGAGTAGTCGACCTTTTCCGCGTTATGAGAAGTGAGATTGGTGTTTCTGTTTCCACTGTACATGTAGACAGTGGACCGATTGTGGACGATTTTTGTAGGAGTCTGTAAAACCCCATCAGTTGGCAACCCTCTATAGCTTTCCAACCCAAAATGCTGCATGTCTTCTAGTTGTCATGCAGCATTTTGAGTTGGAGGTCTGTCGGAATTGGTTACATTCTGTTGTGCCTGCAACCAAAGTCATTTGAAGCAGCATTTATTATGTGCATCTGGAAACATCTAAAAACATAACATATGGAGATAGAAAGCAGCATATTACTATTTCTGTTTGTGATAAAAAGCGACTATGTACCAAAGACGAATTGTATGTGACTATCTTATGAAGTCTGAAATAAGTCAAATTAATATATAACAGGATATATATATATATATATATATATATATATATATATATATATATATATTTATAAAAATAAATTTAACTGACTAGAACCCGAGAAAGTATAACAAAAACCTTTAATACATCACAACTAGTTTCATCGGTGATCCGACTTCTTCAGGTGAGAAATAAAAGAGAAATCCTAATTTCAACAATACATATATATAAATCAGCTAACGCCTTTTTATTCCCGTATACGGGGAGTAGGCGAGGCCATTTAGCCCTATCTAACTTTTGGAGACTGAGTGGGCAGTTCAATCTCCACTGGTACCAATCAGAGATAGATGGCCCAAGGCTATCACTAATTAAGCGGTACATAGTGAAGATATATATATATATATATATATAACAGGAAATATATTAAGACAAAATACAGTCCGACCACAGATGCGAGATCCCTCGATATTTCTGCGCATGGCAAAAGAGAAGACGAATCTTTTCTGATAATAGGGTGATCAATGCTTTTCGTGGGATGGGTATTTATTATTACAGGTCAGAAAATTAGCTTTTCTTTTATAAAAATTGAACTTTTTAAAGTGGTAACTATTTTGCTTGTATAACAGTTGGAAAATTTTACATAAGACACGTAATTTCGCGTGTTGGTGAGGAATTCGTACAACACCTTATTCCTTTCTCCCCTTCAACATGAATTGACTCTTCTTGGCAACGTCTCAGCTAGGGTTCTCGCAACTGTGGGCAGACTCTCTGAAGGCAGATTTTATTGTCTCAGTAAACCAAGTGTCGAATGGTAGCTTATTTACTGAGAAAATAAATCGCTCAGATTACCCGAAATTCCTGATTGCAATCAGTCCTATCAATGCATGAGGTATGATGCCTGAAAAAACTAGGAATGTGTATAATGTGAACTGATTTTTTTTTTTTTTTTGTAAAAATGAATTAAAATACATTTTTCGTGACGATGTAACTGAACCATGAAAAATGTTTGTCCTAAATAAGAGCATCGTAAGTTCTATTCTAGTCAACGATTAGAGGAACTTTTAATAAACCTTTTTTTGACCGATTTCCGAGTTAGTCAATCTCTGGTACGGAAATGGTGGTTTTTGTCCTGGAAATTTTGTTTTTCGTCCCGTAAACTTAGGAAAATCGACTGTAGGATCCACACTATTTTCAGACAGTGAACATAGTGTTAGGATTACAGACTACGAGATGGTGGCACTTCTCAGCTGCCTCCTTGTCTAGATGCCATATGTAGTCTGGGCCAGCTATCTCTGATTGAACTTCTCCCTCAATCTCCAAAAGTTATTATTATTATTATTATTATTATTATTATTATTATTACGGGCAACTCCAAGGAGTCCTTAGACTCATCGAGGGAGGCCCTAAACTCATGTCAAGAACAACTATTCAACATCCACACAGTATCTATCATACTTTGCCTTGAACTCATTCACAGTCATGGCACCTACAACAGATTCTGGCAGCTTATTCCACTCATTCACCACTCTCAAAGTAAAAAACCTAGTTCTAACACCCTCGTTAACCACACTCTTGCCCAGTTTCCATGGATGCCCCTAGTCCTTCCACTAACAGTCCTGTTCTGAAAATTATCCTCTGAATTAATCTTATTGAAACCCTTCAGTAATTTGAATGTTTTAATCATATCACCCCTTTTCCGCCTATCAACCAATTTCTACAACCCACAAATCGTCAACCTGTTCTCATAAGGTTCATTCCATAGACTTGCTATCATCTTGGTCACTCGCCTGTGGATCCTCTCCATCTCCTCCCCATCCATAAGAAACCCTGGCACCAATATCTGAGCACAGTAGTCTAGATGGGGTCTTATCAAGGTTCGATACAGAGGAACAACCTGTTTGTCTCTGCTTGTTAAAGTATTTTTCAGCAACCAAATGATTTGATGAGCTGATTTAGCCCCTTTTGCAATGTTCCCCCCTAAACTTCAATTCCCTATCCACCAACACCCCCAAATCCCTGGCCTCGTCAATCTCCTGGAGTACAGTTCCACCAATGTGGTATACTGCTGCTAATCTTTTCACCCCAAAATGCATAACCTTACACTTTGCCACATTAAATTGACATCCATTCTCCTTAGCCCAGTCCTCCAATCTATCCAAATCATCCTGCAAAGTTTTGACATCATGTGCATTGACAATTGCCCTACCCTGCTTTGCATCATCAGCAAATAAATGAATAGTTCCTCTCAGATCCTTTCCTATATCATAATGAACAAATTAAATAGTAGTGGTCCAAGAACAGAACCTGCAGCAGACCACTAGTTAGAGGCCGTCATTTAGACTCTACTCCTGAATAAACTACTCTCTGATATCTCTCCATCAACCATCCTATTTAGCACAATCATACTGTGCTAAAACGGCCTCACCCACTCGTTATACTGGGATAAAAGGTGTTAGCTGATTTTTTAAAAAATTATTTTTTTACATTAATCAGTAGATGAAATACACCATCTACCGATAACGTAGATATCTAAAGATGTATGCAATTTTATAAAAAATTAACTTATCTGCTGTTTTTGGATACACTCAATATAACTACGGGAATATTCTTCATACTCACTGGCACGGATAATTGCAAGATGAGACATTGCAGATTAAAAACGACCAGTTGGTACAAATATAAATTGATGACAATTTTATAAAAAAATTATGAGAAAATGATTAGTAAAAAATTTGATTAACATTACGATGAATTATAATTGTTTCAGACACTGGAGGACTTAGCCGACACTGCATGGATACATGTGTCCGTTCTTTATTTAAGATACTCTTAAAAGCCAAGTGTTTGATCAGGTCCTGAACCACTCAACTTCCCACCCCCCATTAACATCTAGTAGACTTAACAATGAACGAAATAGACACCAACGCCCTGATTGAAACACTGGACAGAGGACAGAGAATATTTGAAGTGGCCAGGGTCCTTGAACCTCTACTCCACAACGAGGGACGATGAGGAAAGCGAAGACACTGACAACAAAGAGGAAAAATTGGAGTTGGTGGTTCCCCCCCTCACATGATCAAGGTGGGTGAAAACAACCCAAGGATGAAGTTATGGACGAAGACGAACACAACTCTGACTTCCCTGCCTACACTAAAGAGAAAGTACCCCAATTATCCTAAGAGAAAAGAGAAGGTGGGCGGCACTAAGAGCCACCATCGATATCCTGCAGATAGTGTACACAACAGCTAAGAATCTAGACGACGGCATCAAAATCTAGCCCGCCACTATAATCGACTACCAAAGACTCATGAAGGAGCTAGACACCAAAGGTGTACAATACCACACCTTCACCCCCGACTTGGAGAGGAGCCTGAAGGTGGTTTTCCGTGGAGTATCAGAGGACATACCTACAGAACACATAGCCGCTGATCTCTGCTATCAAGACCTACCACCCATCAAGGTCATCAGAATGATCAGAGCGGACAAAAGTCCGATGCCACTCGTCTTAGTGGAGATTCAACAGGCATACAAAAACATCTAAGACCTAACAGAAATTTGCGGGCTAAAAATCAGCCCAGAACCAGTAAGAAAAAGAGCCTCATCAGGACAATGTCACAGGTGCCAAAAGTTTGTTCATGCCCAGACGTTGTGTAAAGCAGAATATAATCGCTTAAAATGCGGTGAGAGCCACCCGTCAAACACCTACACCATGCCAAAAACCACCCCAGCTGAATGTGCAAACTGCGACAGCCTTCACCCAGCAAACTACAAAGGATGTATGCAACACCCAAAAAAGAGACAATCTGCCTCGTTTACTAATCTACAAAAACCAGTAGCAGTAGCACCAGCTCCTCAACCTACCAGAGGTCGACAAAACACGATAGAGAACCAACTGCAGCAACCAGAAACCCCGATCGAAGCAAACCACAAACGGCAGAAGAAGACCTACGGAGACGTAGTCCGCTCAACAAAGGCCATACAGGAACAATATCACCCAAATTTAGCAGCCATCATTACAACCTCTCTCGCAAATATGCAGCAGGGCTTTAGCAAATTTTAGCTTCTTACTCCAGAAAAAGATTTCTACAAGAACCCCAATCCATCCTAACAGCTCTCATAAATGCATAGAAACAAAATCATCCCAGGTTCTCTACAGATCATCTCGTGGAACGCAAATGGCATTAAAAACAAGGTTCTGGAACTCCAGAAATTCACATGGAGATGGAACCAGACATCATCCTCATAAATGAATCTCACTTGAGACCAGCAGACAACCCCAAACTTAGAGGATACCTCCTCCACAGAAACGACAGACTAAATTACAGATTTGCATAAAGAACTACATCAATCAACGCTCTGTAACCATCCCCTCAGTCAAAAATCTAGAGCTCACAGGTATAGAAGTACCCACAATCTCAGCTGGGATACTAAAACTTTATGCAGCCTACAATCCACGATGAAAAACTCTGCTACATTCAGATCTGAATGCCATCCTGGACAATAGAGAGCACGCTATCATTGGCGGTGACCTAAATGCGAAACACCCTTCATAGAACAGTAAAACCAGCAATAGAAACGGTCACATCCTCTTCAGCTACTCCAGTTCAAACTACACGGTGGTGGCAGTCCCCACCGAATTAACACATCACAGTACGTACAGCACAGTTGACATACTTGACATAGCTATCCTGCAAAATATTAAGCTACAGTATAGCCTAGACTCTTAAAACGAGTGTTCACAACCCAATCCAGGTCTCAGATCTAAGTTAAAACTGGCTTGAACCCCGGTTTGTGTTCTGCTAATTTAGTACTTCGACTAATTTTTTTCTTATTCCATAAGTTGAAATAATTTCTTGTTTCAACTAACTTCCTACCATACCAGCATTACTAATTTCTTTACTACAGTTCACCTCTGTAAACTGATTAATTTTGATATGTTTAAAATTTTCTTACACTCTTATTTTCAATATGAAATTAAATTTTATCCTGCTGAAAACTAAATAATGATCACCTTCTATTTCAAATTTTGTGTATACTCTTGTATCTTGAAACTGGGAAAACGTCCCTGTCAATAGTAACATAGTTAATGAGACTTTTCTTATTTCTTGCATCGTCTGTCCATGTGAATTTGTGCACATTTTATGTTGGAATATGGTGTTGACTAGTTCACTAGTTTCTGTTCAGGACATGAACAAAAATCCCACAGGCACTTGCCATTACTATTAGCATTGCTGTTTTCTATAAATTTTCCGCTAACATTTCTATATGCCTGATAATCATTTCCTGTTCTGCTGTTTAGATATCTAACAGGGAGCAATTTTTCCTTTTTCGTTGTGTTAGATGCCTCGAATGTCTGGAAAAATTCCTCCATTTTTACCTTATTAGAACTTTCTGTGTTATGTATAATTAATGACCAGAAATATGAATCCGAAATATTTTTAATATTCTAATAGTTGTAGACGTTCTTCTAGTTTAGCAGAATGGAAAGAAGTTCCTATTTGTTTTAGAATTTTTTGTGTGAAAAGATTTCTCTTTGTGTCCGTGTTCTATAGGTACATGGATGCAAACTGTGCAGGGCATTCTTCATGTTTCGTAGCCTTTATACTCCTTTTATAATCTCTTCTGCGAAAGGAAGTTTCTCTTCGCGTTTTTTTTTTTTTTCCCTTCTTCAGGAACAGTCCACGTGGATGAACTTGCTGATGAATCTTCTTTATGTTTCTCTTTCTGTCTGTTTTGTGTAGATGTAATCGATTCCGTAAATTCCACCAAAATGGGTGAGAGGCTCCTGATTGACTGGTTAATTACAATTTTTTAGATTTATGGTTTTTCCCCTCTTTAATACGCTGCATCGAGTAGTCATTTTTTGAATTAATTTTTCTTGAACGTAATATTTTTTATATAACCGATTTCCTATAAAACTCCCTCAAAAGTTTATAGACCTCTATAATACCACCCCTCTTTCTTCTGTCTACTAGGGTTTGCACTACACATACTCTTAATTTATGGTGGTATTCCACATTTCATAATTCTTATAATTTTTGTAATTTTTGTAGCCTTTCCTCAGTTTCTCTGTTCCCTTTGGAACCCAGGAGACCAAATCTAAATCTATGCAGTAGTCCGTACTGGCGTATTAAGGCCATGTAAAGAGGAAACAACTTCTAGTGACACGTCAGTCTTCGTTACAACATTGCAATTATCCTCTAAGTTGTATTTGCATTTTGTTATATGACATTCGAATTTCAAATTTCTATCCACCACAACTCCAAGATATCCAGCCTCGTCAGTTACTACACGCATAATCCCACCAGTAAAATATTCTGTTGGATATCGCATCACGCCAAAGTGCATGATTTTTCATTTACTAACATTGAATTGAGGTCCATTATCGTTTATCAACACTTCCAGCCTATTCAAAGCATCCTGCAAATGCTGTATGTGAGTAGCATCTCTGATTCCTCTTCCAACATAATCAACAAACAAGTAAACAATCTCCTGAGAGCCGCTCTCCAATATCATTAACGTATTGATTAAAAAATGTCAAAAAACTGATCCCTGGGTTCACAACTGGTCACCTTAAACCTTAGATTCACATCCCCCATATTCACTCTCTGATACGTGTCCTTCAGCCTCCCAGTTTTCCAAGCAAATAATATATATTATAATCCTATATGCTCTAGTTTTATGCAACAGACTTTCGAATGCTATCCTATGAAATGCTTTAGCAAATCCAGCAAACTGTTCAGATATGACATCCCTTTAGTAAACCCAAGCTGTTCATTGCAAAGTATATATTGTTTTTCTGCCTATTTCTGCATGCGAGTTCTTACTAACTTCTCTACAATCTTTGTAATTACACTGCCGTGATACTGATAGGTTGATAGTTAGACACAGCTGTCTTTGTACCAGTTGATAGGTATTGGTATAACGAACACTGATCATTTGAACTACCTCATCTGTTTTTGATAACATGGCACCATCTAGGTTTAGTAAAGTTATTCTTCCACAGTCACTCTGTCTTCCCCTGCAGCATAACGATGAATTCGTTTAGGGTATATAGCCTGTGCATACAATTTCTTTTCATACTCCAACTTAGCTTTTCCTACAATAATTAACTATTCTAGCATGAGTTTAACATATTTCATAACTCCTCTCACTCGTTCTTATGATAGACTGTCGACATCATCTTCTTCTTATGAAAATCTTGTTTATGAGATTTTGCATTCATTTCACCCCCTATATTTATTTTTCGAACTCTACGGACATATTGAGAGATGAAGAATAATATCATGATGAGATATTCAGTGGCCTCATCATTTAAGCATTCTTTTCAAAGCTTCCCATTCATGAACTGATAGCCATGCCTCAATAGGAACAAGGGATAATCCTTGCGGATATATGGAAGACCACCCTCATAAGATCACTTAGCACACCAGAATTCAACTTCGCTGCCAATTACAGAACGCACTTGCATAATAATGTCTGACATCACACACGCTCCATGCGTTTGATGTAACGCATGGAGCGTGTGTGATGTAACGCGTCTTTTGAATTTGTTTAACGTTTATGTTTCTTACTTGACCTGTTTTAAGCTGTTTTTTTATCACCTTATGTATGCCCAGACGAAGCCAACAGTCAAGTTGACGAAACTAGTTGGCTCAATGTGTTATTAAAATCTTCGGCCAATATATCCCAGTCTCGTTTTATTATTGAATTAAAGTCGGTTGTCGGGAAAAAAATAGAATTATCAAAAATAGATCATCGTGTGAAAACGCTGAGGATGTCATAAATGTCAATCAGCATAGTTATCCATACAGTCATCCATCCAGCAGATTCATAATGAATCTGCTGAATGGATGACTATGACTACATTCTGGGTTCAGACATTTTGAGTTTGTGTGGGGAAGGAAAAGAGAAAGTTTCTCAACTGGGCCAAGCAGAATTTAGGTTTAAATATAAGAAAAAATGAAGCAAGAAAAACAGTGAAAAACTTATCATGTTTATACACAAACGTCAGGAACATTAGAAACAAAGTGGCCGAGTTTGCTACTTTGGAGAATATTTTGTGGCCTTAAAGTTGGTATTAACGTAACCTTCTTTAGGATTCTATTCTTTAGAATAGAATCTATTCTGAGATTCTACATTTTTTACGAATAATAGGAGAGGTAGAACTACTAAAAATATCAGATGACTTTAGTCCACTTTGGATAAAAACACGTGAAAGCAACAATGGTAATGATTTGCAGTATAACAGTGAGTTTGAAACTATCTGGCGTGAAGTGGGGGTTAACAGGATGTAATATATGCATGGGTGTTGCTACAGACCAGGAAGTTTATTTACTGCAGATGAAGATATGCATTGACAAATTCCCCAGATGTACAAGTAAACGAGTAATTATTATGAATGATTTAAAATATCAGATGATTGTGTATCAGAGAAAACTCATGATTTATTGAGCTGATGCGTGACAACTTTATCAAACAGCATATGAAAGAAGCAATTCAAGTAAAAAAAAATGTTAGATTTGAACACAGCGTCACAAGTTGTCTCATTTAACGGGATGTGACTATTTTGCCAACAGTGGGGACAGTGATCATTCCATACTAACCTGTTGAGTGACCAACTATATGGATGCTCCGAACAGAACAGAATATATGCTGAACTACAAATCAGGAATTTATGATAAACTCAGGAGAATAATATCTTTGGTTCCATGGTTATCAGTTCATGAATGGGAAGCTTTGAAAAGAATGCCTCATGATCATATCATTTTTCATCTCTCAGTATGTCCGTATAGTTCGAAAAATAAATAAAATAAATAAGTAAATAAAGAAAGAAAAAAAGAACACATCAGAGAAGTTAATCATAACAGAAAATATAATTCCGGGTTAGCTCTTCATTTCTCAAATACCAATCACAACATTGAATGGGACAAAAGTTCTATGCCATATTTATTGGAATACTTTCGTAACCGAAACTTTAAAAGAAGCTATTGTGGTAATCCATTCAAAAGGTAGCCTCAATAGGAACCAAGGGATAATCCTTGCTGATATATGGAAGACCCTCATAAGATCAATTAGTACACCAGAATTCAACTTCGCTGCAAATTACAGAACGCACTTGCATAACAATATCTGACATCATACATGCTACATGCGTTTGATGTAATGCGTCTTTCGAATTTGTATAATGTTTAGTACTCGTTTATGTTTCTTTCTTGACCTGTTTGAAGCTGTGTTTTATCACCTTATGTATGCCCAGACGAAGCCAACAGTCAAGTTGGCGAAACTAGTCGGCTCAATGTAATATTAAAATCTTCGGCCAATATATCCCAGTCTAATTTTATTATTGAATTATGATCTATTTTTTATAGTTTCACTGAGTCTGTTCATTTAGTATCATTCCAATCCATAAATGGTCCAGGTACTTGATGTCAAATCTATTCAAGTTCAAGCCATCTATCCTGTAGACACATTTTCTACCATAAAACTCACTTTACATATCCAAAAACTCACACCCGTTTTTTTCTACATAGCCTGCTCATTGAATCATTTGCTATCATTGCCTTTCCTCTTAACTTATTACTATCGTATTTCGGCAATAAACTAACACTTTTTTACTTTCTCACTTCTTTTATCAAATCTTTCATATCCTCTCTCACTATATACAAGATTAATTCAGAGGAAAATTTTCAGAACAGGTCTGCTCTTGGGAGAACTAGGGGCTATCCATGAAAAGTGAGCAAGAGTGTAGTTAGCAAGGGTGTTAGAACTAGGTTTTTTCCTTGGAGAGTGGTGAATGAGTGGAATAAGCTGCCAGAGTCTGTTGTGGGTGCCATGACTGTGAATGAGTTCAAAGCAAAGTATGATAGATACTGTGCGAATGCTAAATAGTTCTTGACATGATATTTAGGCTTAGACCCTCCCTCAATGGGTCTAAGGACTCCTTGGAGTTGCCCGTAATAATAATAATAATAATAATAATACTATTTTCATTACTTAAATAATTACTTCGCCCTTTTCTGCCTTGCCTTATTTGTTTATTGGGTTACGACGGCCGTGAGTTAAGGATCATGAGATGACAGCAGCTGCCTGCCGTCCTTTCTCCCGAGTACCTTTAACATCGGTATCAACGAGTTCAGCCATGTAAACTGCTTATTGATTTCCAAAAGTTAGGACTAAATGAGCTCTGCCTACCCCCTTTAGTGAATGAAGTGCATTAGAATATTTTTAATAATAATAATAATAATAATAATAATAATAATAATAATAATAATAATAATGACTATGATTATAATGAATTTCAAATTTCATCGCCGTGTTAGACCACTGCATTGATTATTGGAGATCTGAAGTGGCTCGAAAAAGTTCCATGTTTGGTCTCTCAGTAAATTAGAGCAGGGTTACTGAGCAATATAAAAATAAAAATTAAAAATACAAACAAAAAAAATTCCTTAACACTACAAAATGCATCTATAGGTTGCATATAACTTTTCGTAGGAGGAAACAACATTAAAAAAAAAATAATAATAATAAATTGGTATACTAAATTTGCTTTTTTTTTTTTCAAATTGCTATCATGAAATATTTTGATGGAGGTCGCTCTGGATTTGTGTCGTTTGACGCTAGTTATGGATCTGCGGTTGGTGTAATGTTTGTGTTTGTCAAATTCTTGAACGGATAATTGTGTGTACTAGCGAATAAAAAAAAAAAAAGAAGTTTTATTTTAAAAGGGCGAGTGGGTCTTTTGGAAATGTTTAAAAATACTTTTCAGAGTGGCTTTTTATCTATATTATACAGCGTTGGAAGCAAGCCCCTTCAGATTTGGGATAAAAAGGTATATTTAGTTACCCATTTTCTTTTCCAGTCTAGAGTGGAGTTTCTGGATTATGTAAAAAATAAATAAAAATACAAAATAAAATAAAAGATGATAAGAATAGGTGGAAAAAAAAGTCGTACTTTGCCCTCAGTACTAATGCACTATTACAAGTTTTCGGTGGTAGGAGTCACATTAAAAAAAAAATCATAACTTGAAGTAGAAACACTATCTACCGAAGAGATAAAAATGCCAAAGAACAGTTATATAAAAAAGTTATTCGTAGAAGTCGCAGAGATGATACACGAGGGATCGACATTTTTTTTGTTTAAAAAATTGGGCTACAATAGATACGCTAAACGTACTAACAGTGAACCATCTGTGGTTTTAAATGTGGTTTTACAGACCTGATTTGAAATAACCATTCTTGAAACGTTAATGGAATTATATATTTTTATGCTTTTTTTCTTTTCGTTTGGTGTATTTGGCTTCTTATTTACAGTTGTACCTAATCCTGTAACCAAGAATCTGTTCATAGATAAAACAGAATTGTCTAAAAAATAAATAAATTAAAAATTAAAAAAAAATAAATGTCATTCTTTTTTATAGATGGGAAGTATGAGAGCTCTACTCAAATCATCTAGAATTCGACCTTCTGACTAGGCCTTCTGAAGCAGTGTAGCCACAGCAAAACTCAGGTTTTTCATCTTGCAAAGCTGGCAAAAACTGGCCATTAGAACACACACAGTTAACATTCAGAATACACTGGCCTCATAGCCTCAGTTGCTTTGGCCATAAATCTTAATACACCAAACCCTCTTTCATATCTACATTATGTAGACATAATTCCCATCAACAGCACTTCCCTCTCTTCTTGTCCTTTCTAATCTCACATTTTTCTTCCCTCTTCCATTTCTGTACCTGTTAGGATAGCATATTCATTCAACCATGTTTCACTTATTCCAACATTTTTGGATGAATAAACTCAGTCGGTGAAACAATTTGATCTACCTTATTTCTGCTACTCTTGACAGGTGCAGAATTTTGAAACAGTGGGAATGAAAGCTCTTATTTCCAACATGGATAATTTCTGTAACAAGATCACAACATGCAAATGATAATCAATGGAAAAGAGTAAAAAGTATCAGATCTTCTCCTACTTGGTGGTGTTACAGTGCCAGGGGACACAAGGTTGTGAATGGTTGAGGGCATTCCACTAGGGATGAGATTGTGATCTGAATTACCAAGAAGAGTCATCACCTCAGCAGTGTATCTGGAAGGCGAACTGGTTAAGAAAAGATTCAGTGTTGAATGGGTGGAGATGATTATCAGGAATTCTAATTAGGAGATGATTTTCTTTTGGTCTTTGCTTATGGCAGATATCTTGGCTTCTCTTCCAACTTGGTCAGTAATTGGAAAAAAAGGAGCCATTTGGAGTTGTGGACATTAGTGTCACTAAGGATGATGACTTCAATGTTAGGGAATTTCGACAGCAAAAAATCAAGCTTGAAGGAATAGAAGTCAAAAAGGTTAGAATGATTTTCAGAATTGGGAGAACAGTAAAAATAGCAGATGATTGATATATAATTAGGTAAGGAAATCTTAAGCTACAGAAAACAGATTAAAAAAAAAAAATGTCCCACCCAATGCTTAACAAAACCTTTTGAGGGTGAAGGTCTCATCACCAGTGACTACACAACTCAAAAATGGAGATTGAACCTCTCAAGAAGTGCAGATGTTAACACACTCTCTTCGATTGTTGTTTGTCAGTCTATGAGAAATCCACTTGCCGAGCTTAGACACTATTCCAAGTTCTTGCAAATGGTGATGGATGGTCAATGACAATGAATTAAGATCTTTTGCTAAATCTTCAACAGTTACATTGGCATTTTTTGCAATAGCAGCTTCCAGCATATCATTATTGAGAGACAGGGCACCAAAAGCAAGAGGAGTCTTTCAAGCTAAAGTCCACTTGTTGAAATTTTTGGAACCATCACTGGCACTTTCGCACATTCAAAACATTATCACGATACACTTCTTGCACATTTTTTTACGGTGTTAGCAGCATTGTTGCCTTTTTCGAATTCAAACCATCATGTGCCTAATGTGCTCTTCAGTGATCTCCATAGTAATAAAGGATTATTTAAACAATAACTTATGTATGATGTTCTTGTAAGCTGGAATTCCTTAGAATGAGGCTGCCTCAGCTTAGCGGTACATATGAAGCTTTAAAAATTCATGTTTAGACAAGCTGAGACACATTTGAACAAGTACAGTATAAAAAACGACATTACTTTTGGGATGACCTGATACAACAAAATAAAATATTTGAAATAAAAAAAGAAAGAAATACTTTTAAGTTGGAGTAAAAAGTTAAATAAATTTTTCTCTAGCAAATTCATCAATTAATTTTGAAGTATCAATGTTATTTAATATTTTATTCCGTATACAGTAGCATCGTAATTGTTTAACCTTTCTTCTGACATCGTACTTGGGTAGTTTTTTATTCTTTTTAAGCCAGAGAAAGATCTTTCTCCCGATGAATTGGAAATAGGAATAGTAAAAAAAATTTAATTATTTCTACATTTGGAAAGTTGACATTTTTATTTCAGCCTGGTATACTTGTATGGCAGCTTGAAATTGTCTTTGCCTTATTTTAAAAATAGTAGAACCTGTTGTAATTCATCATCAAAATGCGTAACATTTATATTGTTCTTATAGATCTCTTTTAATTTTTTCACATAGTTCTTTTTTTCTAGATTAGGCAAGCTTAAATCAAAGAATATCTGGCCCAATCTTTTTTTCCCTCTGAGCTCTGGACCAATCTTTGAGATCAGGGTCCCTGGTGGCTGCCAAGTCTGACACTTGTTTGATTCACCTCTGGGTATTGAACGCCATCAACACTTAGTATGTTTTAATTGGCATTTTCTCCATCTAGGAAGATATCCCTTTACAGTAGGAATGCTTATTGCTATTGCCAGAGCCTGTTCGACAGAAAACAGGCCACTCCTCAAGAAGTCAGGGTTGACTTGACTGAGAGAGGCTATATATTGTGAATCACCAGCCCATTGTGGCCTGAATACAACCATATTGATAATTTAATATTAAATTATTAATAGTGTGCTTTATTGTTTATATTTATACTGGCCATTTCATTAATGAGGGAACATTATGGTAATTAATATTATTCAGGCCTCCATGGAGTCAAAAGACTAATCATGGGAGGTCCTTCCTAGGAAACAGTCTATCATACCAATCCTTGAACTCATTGACTGTTCTTGCTCTCACCACTCTATCAAGCAATGCATTCAACGGTTCAACCACCCTCCATGCAAAGAAACCACTCCTGCCCACTTGCTCACACTTCGTTTTGCAATTTCCAGGAATGGCCCCTTGTCGCTCCTTTCCACTGTTCCACCAAGCGAAAGAACTCCCAGTGTCAACCCTGTGACTACCTCTCAACAGTTTAAAAGTCTCAATCATATCACCTCTCCTTCTCTCCACCAAACTCTGCAGTCCACATTCCTTCAGCTGATCCTCATAACTAACATTGTACAGTCCTGAAACTATCTTTGTTATCTGCCTCTGTACCCTTTCCACAGTTAATTTATCCCCTTCAAGTCCTGTGGACCAAATTTGAGAACAATAGTCTAAGTGTGGTCTATCAGGGTTTTCCATTGTATGATAAAAGAGTTATCATACAATGGAATGATAATTTTTATCTCTGCAAGTTAGCATCCTTCTCAGTATTGTAGCAATCCTCTGGGTTATCTTCACCACCTTTGCAATATATTCCCTGAATTTCAGTTTTCTATTAATCATCACCTCTAGATCTTGTCTCCCCTACTTTCTCCAGTACAGCTCCTCTAATTGAGTATGCAGCCTTCTATCGATGTATCCCAAACTTCAAGACTACATTGTGCTGCATTAAACCGATACCCCCTCCCCCGTTCATTCACCCATCTGTCTAGTTTATTCAAATCCTCTTGCAGGGCTGCCACATCTGCACTATTACTAACCCTTCCCAGCTTTACATCATCTGCAAACAACTGAATATCCTCCTGCAATCCATCGACAATGTCATTGATATAAATGTTAGATAATAAAGGTCCTAGTACTGAGCCCTGTGTGGACCCCACTTGTAACCTTCTGCCTCCTTGATACTACCCCACCATCCATAACTCTCTGATACCTATCAGACAACCAATCCTGAATCCAGTGACTAACTAATCATCTAAACTCATGTGCTGCAACTTAAATATCAGCTTATCATGTGGCACCCTATGAAATGCCTTCACAAAATCCATAAAAAAGGCAGTATATGCCTTTCCCCTCATCAACAGCTCTTGTCACTTTATTAAAGAAGGCAATCACATTACTAAAGCAAGAGCACCCCTTAACAAATCCATGTTGATTCTCACAGATAACATTACTCTCATCTGCCCAATGCTGTATATGGTCCCTCACTAATTTCTCCAAGATCTTGACTTTGATCTTGATTTGTGACTGATGAGTCACAAACTGGCCTATAGTTACACACATCCAGTCTGCTTATGCAATGGCACTATCTTACCTTCTTTCCATTCCTTAGGTACCTTTTCCATAGCCAGACTTTCACTGAAAAAGCCAGGTCAACGGAGCTGTCAGTTCTTTAGCACATTCTCTCAAAACCCGTGGTGGAATACCATCCAGTCCCATAGCGTTACTGACATCCAGGGTGTTCAGTATTTGGAACACCCTCTCCTCTTGAACCTCTAAACCTCAAACCTGCCCTCACCCTCTAGTATTAAAACTTACTTCTTCAGAATGAAATACTCCAATAAAGTGTTTATTGAACAACTCCACTATGTCCTCTGAATCAGTCACGCTATTCCCATTTTTATCCCACAATGTCATTCTTACACAATCATTTCTTCTCTTACTGGCCACATAACTAAAAAATTCCCTTTGGATCTTAGTGCCAATTTCTTCTCATATTCCAGTTCTGCCTTCCTTACCATATTAGTCACTCTCCTGGCCTCAGTCTTATATTCTTCATGCATCTGCTCTCCAACCTTCTCTTTATATCTCTCCCATAATCTCTCTTTCACCTGCAGTTCCTGTTGATATTGTTTGTCATCCACTTTACACCAAGATGTGTCCTCTTCTTCACTCATGATATACAGCTTACTATTGCTGCCTAACAAATATTCCTTCACAATTTCCCAAACACTAATGTTATCCTGGCCTTCCAATTCCACCCTCCATGAAACAGCCCCAAGTTGATATCTAAGATATTATAATCACCTGCCTTATAATTCCACATATGTTCCCTTTTCTTTGATACACCTGCATGTCTATTCATCTTCCTAGTCAAAACCACATGGGCACGCTCTCCAACAGGGGGGGGAATAGATGTCATCTCAGTTATTATCAACTCTTCTGATGCTATGACCAAATCCAAAACTCTTCAACCTCTTGTTCCCTCCATTACATGTTGCCTAAAACATCTGTACCTCAAGAATTCCAGAAATTTCATTCCCTTATTACTACATGCATTTTCCTCTTCCCAACTTATACTGCTGTAGTTAAAATCTCCCATAACAATCATTCTTTTTGCACTTGCCAAGTTCAACTGCCTAAACATCTCCTGCCCCCCCCCCCCCCCCCCCACCCTCTGTGCTCCTTGGCTTGGAGAAACATCCAACTAAAATCCTAGCCTGCCTCTACCTCACACCATATGCTTTCAAAACCATTAGTGTCACTGCCTTCCAAAGCCTCCACTCTTAGAGGACATAAGTCATCATTTATCGTAAGCATTACTCCATCACCACGTTTTCCCTTCCTATCCTGCTAAAAAATGCCATACCATGCTACTTCTATTCCTATTATTATATCATCTTCTGTCAACCACTTCTCAGAGATCCCAATAATCTTTGGGTAATTATGGTACTCTTTGAGAGATTTCAAGTCATTTCTGTAAAACAGCTTATTTTTAGGAGTCATTTACATTTTAAATAATATTCAAATTAGCACAGTAGAATATTTAACTGTTTACATAACCATTTGAGCACAGTTGAAAATATTTTTTAAGTTACCTGTGATTGTCAAAATGTGATTATCATTTTAAGCATTAAATATTTTATATTAATTTATACTTTCTGAATTAGGTAAGAAATGGGCACATCAAAAGGATTACTGATAATGATATCCAGTCACTTGTCTTAGAAATTGTTGGAAATAATGTAAGGTAAGTGTACTTTTTTTGTTTGAGTAAGGCTATAGCCTATCTTATGTTTGGTGTTAGTTAAGATAAAAAATTTTTACCTTTGTCTGGTTAAAATAATATGAAATAGAGTGGCAGTGTTGGTTGGAAGGGAAAAAAACACATTTGTAAATAAAGACAAGTTTTATCATATAAGAAAGGCCAGATTTTACCTCTCCTTTCTATGAAACAACAAAAAAAAAGCGATTTTGTTGTTAATAAGAATTTATTGCAACTTTAAGTTTAGAAATTGACTTTCAGAAATAAAACGTGTAGCTTTGGATATACGTATTATTATTACTAGACCTCCATTAAAGAGGTTCCTCTTTCTCGCTCACACTCGCACACAGGTAATCAAACTATGCCTTAGTCATTTACTGTCTTCACTACACTCTCCATGTAAAAAATACCTACTCTTATTCATATCTCTTCTTACCTGCTACCCCCTCTCCCCTCTTTTATATTGCTTTCAGGATGGCCTCTTGTTCTTTTCCTTGTCTCTCCTTATTCTGTTAAAAACCTCTTCCACATTTATTTAAATCCTTTGTAACTTATATGCCTCAATCATCAATCTTTCTTTGGCTAGAACTCACCTTAGTCATCTCTAGACACCTTTTCCAGTATCTCTTCATCTTCCTTTTGAAAACCAAATGATCAAATCTGTGCATAGTAATTTCCATAATCATTGTGCTCTCCTTACAATTTATCAATATGCCCCCAAAATTTTAGGTCCTTATCTACTATCAGTACCAGATTCCTGACTCCACCTCCTCTTCTGTAAGATATTATTATGAGAGACCTCCAGTGAGTCAGGGACTCATCGAGGGAGGCTACATGCTACACACACACACACACACACACACACACACACCAGCTATCATACTTGTTCTTGAATTCATTCACACTGCTTGAATTTGTATCCCACCAAGTGTATTCAGATCATCATGTAAGGCTATAGCCTCTGCCTGACTCCTCACATACAACTTTGCATCATATACATATCCCCATTTCAACCTTTTTTGATATCATTAATATACAATTTAAATAGCAGTAGTTCCAAAACAGACCCTTGGGGCACACTACTGGTGACTTTCCTATTTTGGGATGTTGCTCCCTCATACACAACTTGTTGATAACTATTAGTCAGTTAGTCTCTGCTCCAACTCACTATTATATTATCCAGTGCCATTGCTATCTATTCTAGCTTGTCATGTGGCTGTCTATAAAGGCCTTTTTCAAAATTTAAGCATGGTGCTGTATATACATTTCCTTTGCCAAGTGTATTTGTCACCCTTAATCACAAATCCAGATCTAAAGATTGACTTATAATTTGAAACCTCAAGTCTTATCACCTTCTTTATGAATCAGAACCATTTTGTTCTCTTTCTACTCCTTTGGAACTTGGTTCATTGTAAGACTCATGATAAACAAGCATGCCAAAATAAAGGCAGCTGTTAATTCCCAGGAACATTCCCTCAAAACACTGCAGTGGTATATCATCAAGGCCCACTATCTTATTAACATTAAGTTTACTCAATTATCCTTATACCTCCTGCTCACTGAACCATCAGTTCTTCCCCTTCCTACCTTTTAATGGGAGAGGACTGAGTGAAATGCATAAGTTGCTCTTGAGCTAAATACTGGCAAATGAGCTAATAAGTGCAGCACTGAGTCACTAAATGGATACTACAATGTAAGAAGAAACTCCTAGAAAAGTCCCTTAATCAGTTTTAAAATTTCCTTTGATTTAGTTGTAGTGACAAGTCTTTGCTAGCAGTAACTTCTGAGAAGATGTTTAAAGTATGCGAGCCATATTTTAAACATCTTTAAAAATTGAACTTCTCTGTCTTTTACAAGGTGAAGCATTCTTTCTTTTCCATATTTCAGAGAGACATTTTTTGTGGAGAACAGATTCTGTTTAGCTAAAAACTTTGAATGACAATATAAATTGTGTGGAATAGAAATGGTAGTTGTTGTAATAAGTAATTAATCCCACTTGGCTGTTAAGTGTCACATTAAATTGGAGATAGTTTTACAAAGTAAGAAATTTTGGTTTATTGAGATATGAACCAAGATATGATAAATGAAGTATAATAGGTGTGCGCATGAAAATTTGTCATTAGTGTGCTGATCTTTTATGTTGTGACCTGAATCTAGAGTATGTATCATGCAAAGAAATTCATTCTGTTCATAATGAAGGATTGTGAGACATATTTCTTAACATTGAATTTCTAAATTCCCATACTAAGTGTTGCATTATCTGATGTTAGAAGATACTGAGTAGCCTTGCTGAATACTATGTTGCTTAAAGCTGTGTTAAATAAATTCACCATCTGTTAATTGTTCTATTAAGCATTATATGTAATTATTACTATTAAAGCATGTTAATAGACAACTGAGCCTTTTCTGAAATCTAAATAAAGACCATACTCTTACTCTGTTTGCCTGATAAGAAAACTTTTCTTTTTCATCAAATAGGAGATGGATCTGTTTTTATGACCTCACAGCTCAGACTGAGTTTATGCCCCACCCCAATTATAACAGTAGATATCCTAAATTATTACAATTTAGTAATTATTATTATAATTAACTCCCTGGAGGACTTATTATTAAGAGAGACCTCTGTAAAATCAGGGATTTATTGAGGGTGCTACATATCACCAGCTATCATACCTTTTCTTGAATTCATTCACACTACTTGCACTAGCTATCTCCAAAGGCAATCCACTCCAATCACACACCACTCTGATAGAAAAATCTAGTTCTCACCCATTTCTTCACTGCATCATTCTCAACTTCCGATGCCCCTAGTCCTCTCCTGTCTGTTAGCATAGATTTCTCCTGTCTGTTAGCATCCACAGTTTCTCAATTTCCTTCATAATCTTCAGTTCTGAAAACTTAAACAATTTTTCTTTTGCACCCTTTCCACTGTATCTGCATCACCTCAGAAACCAGGAGATCAGATGTGTGCTAGTCCAAATGAGGTCATATTGCTGCCTTGTAAAGAGGCAAAAACAACTTCCATATTCTTACATCAGTTTCGTTTCAGCATTGCAGTTATCCTCTGAGTTTTATTTGCAATTTTTGCTATATGAATCCTGAACTTCAGTTTACTATCTGCTAAAACTTCAAGATTCCTAGCCTGGTCAGTTTTTTCTAGCATAATCCCACCAATATGATATGACAATGGATATCTCATATTTAGGACTCCCACTCATGAAAGACTTCTATAAACTTATAGTACATTCATACCATGGGTGGGCTAAAGATTTTTCTTTTTATTAATTTTAAATATTTTTTTATATTTATACATATTCAGAGACTTTAATGTAAAGACCAAACATAAAACTTTATCAAGCCATTTCAGACTTTCAATAAGCAGGACTCTGGTCTCACACTGGGTGATGAAATTAATCACTTAAAGACAATCAGAAACATTCATGCCCAAAGTGGGATTTGAACTTGCAATCTGTTGTTGGAGAATGGATAGAGTGGTTAGCAAACCACTTGGACAACCAGGCCAGCATAAAAATGACTTTATATTTACTAACATTGAACTGATAGTCATTTTCACATTGCCACAATTCCTGCCTATTCAGATCATTCTGCAAATGCTACATATCAGCTATATTCCTAAGTACCCTTCTTATCCTTGCATCATCAGCAAAGAGCTATGTGTCACCTGTCAAAGCCTTTCCATTGTTATTAATATAGATTGAATAACAATGGACTACGAACTGATCCCTGTGGTACATCACTGGTCACCTTAGTCAGCCATCCTCTTATCCATGCTAATATTTTATAATCCAATTCCAGTATTCTCCAATTTATTATTATTATTATTATATGGGCACCTCCATGGAATCCGAAGACTCATCGCAGGAGACCCAATCTTTCCACATAATCTGCCATACCTCATACCTTTCCTTGAACTCATTAACAGACAAAGCACTTATAACTGACTCTGGCAACCCATTCCACTCATTCACAACTCTTCAAGCAAGAAATCTAGTCTTCACACCCCTACTAACTACACCTTTATTCAACTTCCAGGGATGACACCTTGTTCTGGTCCTTCTAGCCAAGTGCTGAAACATTTCCCCTGCATCTATCCTATAAAACCCTTTAAGCAACTTAAATGTTTCTATCATATCCCCTCTTTTTCTCCTATCAACTAACTTCTGCAATCCACATGCCTTCAATCTATCCTCATAAGGAACATTCCACAGGCCACTCACTATCTTGGTTACCTCTAAATCCTCTCCACAGCTTCCTCATCCCCAAGAAACCAGGGGACCAAACTTGAGCACAGTAATCCAGATATGTGCATATCAAGAGGAATAGCAACTTCTTTATCTCTACTTGTTTATGCATTCTTCAATAGCTAAGGAATCTTATGTGCTACCTTAGCAACCTTGGCAATATGTCCTCTAAACTACCACCACCCCTAAATCTCTAACTTTATCTGTTTCCTGGAGTACAGTGCCATCAATGTGACACACAACTTGCAATCTATTTATTCCAAAATGCATAACTTTACATTCTCGACATTAATCTGGCACCCATTAACTTTTGTCCATACTGGCAGTCTATTTAAATTGTCCTGCAAGCTCTCCACATTGCATTGATTAACTGTTACTCTACCTAATTTTGCATCCTCAGCAAACAACAGAATATTTCCTTTCAGGTTATATTCTATATCCTTTATATACAAATTAAACAATAATGATTCCAGCACTGAATTTTGTGGCACACCACAAGTCACCTGTTTTCGCCTCGATTCTGCCTCTCCATTTACCACTTTTTGATATCATTCCAGCAATGGCTCTCTTATCCATTTAAGCAGTGTCATAATCCATTCCCATTTGTTCTACTTTGCATAACAGTTCCATGTGGTATTCTGCCAAATGCCTTTGCAAAATACATTATGTAGCTATTTCCTTTATCCAACTCAGTTGTAAAAACTTAGTAAATTACTAAGGCATGACCAACCCTTCACTAAGCCACGTTGACCCTCATACACTATCATATTTTTATCTACCCATTCTTGAATTAACCTTTTTTGCAATTTTTCTAGTACTTTTACCATCACACCTCAGATACTGATTGGTCTATAATTTGCTACTGCAGTCTTAGAACCTCCCTTATGCAAAGGAATTATTTTGTCCTCTTTCCACTTCCTTGGAACTCTACTAGAGCTGAGACTTAAATTAAAGAGCCTAGTCAAAGGCATTGCCAGTTCCCTTGCACATTTTTGCAAACCCTAGCTGATATCCCATCTAATCCTACAGCTGTATTTACATTGAGATTCTGCAATATCCTAAGAATCTCCAATTCATCCACATCTGTTCCACATTAGTGTCTGTTACATAGGTTAAAACAGTAACCTCACTAGGATGATATACTCTTGCAAAGTGGTGACTCAGTAACTCAACTATTTTTATCTACTTCTGTCTCCTCATGTCCATCATTCCTCATTAAGGTTAATCTTCCATAGTCATTCTTCCTCTTACTTGCACATAACAAAATAACTCTTTGGGATTTCCTTTGGCCTGCTCAGCTAGATTCTTCTCATAATCTGATTTTGCTTTCCTTGCCATGCTGTTCGCCTTTCTTGCCTGAGCCTTGCACTGTTCATGAGTTTGCTGGTCACTTTTCTCTTTATATACCGTCCACAGCATTTTCTTCTTCTGCTGCTCATGCTTGATGATATTACTCATTCATCTAACTCCTACCCGATTAACCCTCCCTACCCTAGGTATACAATTTATTACTGCTTTCTCTAGATGACTCTTAACTATATCCCATGCACTACTAATATCCTTACCCTGCAGGGTTTTATGCCATGTTACAGGTTTAAGCTTCTTACTATGCATGTCATAATCATCTGCCTTGTAGTTCCACAAATACCTCTTCTTGATAGAATATTCCTCATGTTTTACAATCTCCCAAGTCAAGACTGCATGGTTACTTTCACCAATTGGAGGCAATGTCACCTTGGTTATGGATAGCTCTTCTGATCCTATGACCAGGTTCAATACTCTCCCTCCCCAAGTTCCCTCCATCACATGCTGCCTTATCCCTCAGCAGGTGTATAAATTTTATTTCCTTTCTGCCATGTGATCTTTCTTCCTTGCTGTCTATCTGCATAGTTGAAGCCCCAATAATATCACTTGACCTGTACTCATTGTACTAATTTGGCAATACATGTTTTACAGATCATCTATAGAACTCCCTGGCATATAAGAACAACCAACTGTATATTTTGTCTTGCCGGCCTTAATCTCGCACCAGATTGCTTCAAATGAACAGCCACTCTCCTGTCTGTTCCCTATTCTTTTTTGGCTACTCGTCCACTATCATTAGCAGTACTCCTTTCCCATCCTGTCGTCTTTATCTTCCCCAAACATACTAAATCTTTCACATTCAATCCCTGTAATTACATCATCTGCTGTTAGCCAAGTCTCATCAATGCCTATTACCTTTTGCGAGGTTGCACTAACCAATGCCAAAACTCTTCCCTCTTGTTTGTGATACTTCTGGCATTAGTATATAGAAACTGCAGCATCCCTTTAGTCCCCCACCCACCTTTATTTTCTGAATTGACTACCCTATTTATATTTTTGCTTGAGAGACTAGATTCCTTACTTGGCCATCCTCTCACTCACTCACTCAATGGGTGCCTTCATGTAAACTCACTTGATTCCACCCTAATTGCTCAAGTTTCCCTGAATTTGCACTTCAGCATGTTTGGTGAACAAAGCTCTATCCAGGCCTAACACCAATATACCACTTAGATGCAGTCTATCAGCATTGTACAAATCTTCTTTCCATCAAACAGACTACAAATCCACAAATTCTACATCATTTCTTTTGCACAATCTACGTATAGGCTCATTGGCTATCAGTACCCTCCTCAGTTTGCTTCTATAATAGCATGGTAGGGGGCTTACAATTTTCACCTTCTCATTTTTCAGTTTTGCCTCTTCTAACAATTCCTTTACATCTTCTCTCATACAATACTTCTTGCCTCTCAGATCATTTGTACCAACCAAGACAATCATTTCCTTCGACTTACATTTTTGCATCTGAATGCATGGTTAATATCGTGAATTTTTTCACCAGAGAAACACGTTTTTCTTACACTTTCATTAAGTACTCCCCTGATCATTGAGTCTCCATACATAATTTTCTCCTTAACTTGTTTTTCTTGTTTGTTCAGGCAGTCTTTATTATTCCTTCGGATCACCTGCTTCTTCCTTTTTTAAGCCCTGCTTAACTCTTCCATTTATGCAATTTTTCAATTTCACACTTTGTACTGTGAAGGATAACATTTAAGTGCACTATTTCTTTATTAATATCCATTTCATTCTCTTCTATTTCCACGGCTTCATGTTCAACATTAATAACATCATTTTCCATCTTACTGTCGGTATTTGTTGTGTTTTCTTCACCTAACAGACACTCACTTTTGAAACACTTAATAATTCTCTCTCTCTCTCTCTCTCCAGTCTCAATTTCCTTCCGCATATTCTTTAATTTTCTCAAACAAATACATTTCACACACACTACACCAAATAAAATTTCTCAAATTCAAATTACTGGACAACGTGGTCTTTGCTGCTATTGCTTGTCACGTTGGTGCCATGGCAACAACATCACAATAAAAACGTTATAAAGATACTAAATACTCTAACAAAAATCTAATCAAAAATGAAAACACAAAAATCTACACTAATACACAAATTTTCTAAGGAAAAAACACAATAAAACAGATAAAAAATCAATTTTACACAAGCGCTAAATTACATGACTATTCATAATAACCAGGGTGCTTAAAGGTCAAAGCTGTATAACTGAGAGGAGACCTCCACATAGCCTTTAAAGGAATGCAGAGAACCGACCAGGGCTTCTGACCTAATGTCCAATCCTCACCTTCTCGTGGTGCACCCTGTTGGGTATCTACTTTGATACTGAACGAACGAGGATGGGCTGGCAATTTGGGATTTAGCCGACCAAATTGTATTCTTATTGGTTAAACCAAAATAAAAAATGATGGTACAACATGACAAAATTTCATGCCGGCTGGGGCGTCGCCCGGTTAAACAAGGCCCCCGTTGTTTTCGCCAGGGAACCAGGGCGAACAGCGAAAAGTCAGCTACTGGAACAAATCTGAAAACAAACCCCAACTCAACATCACCAGAGTTAAAGATCGGTACTATCAATGTAAGAAGCCTGAATGGCAAAGAAATGGAGCTAGCTGAGGAATTAGATAAGTACCAGATCGACATAATAGGGGTGACTGAAACAAAAAAGACCAAAACTGGTGAGATCTTTCTGAGCAATAAATACAAAATGTTATATTCAGGCAATGACAATCAAGGAAAAGAAGGAGTAGCCATAGTATTCAACACAAAATATGAGGCTAATCTTCTTGAATGGCAGTCAGTCTCAAGTAGAGTAATGTGGGCAAATATGAGAATGGGGAACTGGACAATGAGACTTATTTGTGCCTATGGTCCCACAGAAGGTTCTACTAAGGTAGAAGTGGAGGAATTTTTTGACGCTTTAGAAAAAGCAATTGACACAATGAAAAAGGAAAAGTTGGTCCTTGTTGGGGATCTAAATAGCAGAGTAGGAAATGATTGTGAGACATATAAAAATATTTTGGGAAAATTTGGAGAAAAGAGCAAAGCTAATAATAATGGCAAATATCTGTTGGATTTCTGCTCAGGACATGGACTGGTTATTACTAACACCATGTTCCAACATAAAAATGTGCACAAATTCACATGGAGAGAAGAGGCTAGGAATAAGAAAAGTCTCATTGACTATGTTATTGTTGATAGTGATGTTTTCTCCCTGGTGCAGGACACCAGCGTGTACAGAGGATTTGAAATTGAAAGTGATCACTATTTAGTCTTGAGCTGGATAAAATTGAATTTCATATTGAAAAGAATAACATGTAAGAAAGTTTTAAAGCGAATAAAAGTTGAGCAGCTCTCAGATGTGAACTGTAGACTAAAATACAGAAAGATTATTGAAAAGAAAATGAAAGA
The DNA here is from genome assembly GCF_054136105.1 of Typopeltis vanoorti. Taxonomy (NCBI): domain Eukaryota; kingdom Metazoa; phylum Arthropoda; class Arachnida; order Uropygi; family Thelyphonidae; genus Typopeltis; species Typopeltis vanoorti. The sequence continues at coordinate 87,349,169 of NC_143566.1, forward strand.
GTTTGAGAACGGGAATCAAACCTTGGAGATTCAGTGGCAAACTCTGAAGAAAACATTGATTGATTCTGCCAGAGAGGCATGTGGTGAGGTTGTGTGCAAGGATAAAAAAATCAGAACTCCCTGGTGGACACAGGAAGTTAAAGAGGCAGTGAAGGAAAAGAAGAAAGCATATCAAAAGTTCCTGGCAAATAAGTCAGCTTTGGCTCTTAGAGAATACAGACAAATGTAAGAAAGCTAAACAGTGTGTAAAACTAGCTAAACAAAAGTCATGGGAGGACTTTGGCAAGAATATAGAAAATAAATATCAAGAAGGTGGCAAAATATTCTGGAGGTTATTGAAAAAGCTTAGGAATGGAGGAAAGAGTGCTGTAAAAGGAGTTAAAGATGATAAACGGTAGAAAAAGATATCCTTGAAGTATGGAGTAATTAATTTGAAAAACTGCTAAATGAAACAAGCAGTGATGACAGCACACTGATAAAAAAAAACACTGACCAGGCATGCAGTCAGGAATACATATCCATACTTGAAGTAGAAAAAGCCATCAAAGACTTGAAATGTGGAAAGGCAGCAGGAGTAGATGATATTCGACCAGAAATGCGGAAGTATGGTGGTATAAAAGTCTTACAGTGGCTGCACTGCATAGTTCAGAAAGCCTGGACAGAGGGACGAATTCCCGATGATTGGAGTAGAGCTCTCATAGTACCCATATATAAAAAGGGAAATAAAACTGAATGTGAGAATTACAGAGGTATTTCCCTACTGAGTGTTCCTGGCAAGATCTATGCAAGTATACTTGAGAAACGGTTGAGAAGAATTGTGGAAGAAAAGCTTGGTGAAGAACAAGCTGAATTCAGGCCAAATAGAGGCTGTCAGGATCAGATCTTCACTTTACGACAAATAGTCGAGAAAGCATGGGAATATAACAAAGATCTGTATTTAAGTTTTGTCTATTTGGAAAAGGCATATGACAAGGTGCCAAGAGAGAAGCTATTCAATACGCTACAGTTATATGGTGTCAATGGGGCATTATATCAAGCAATACTTAGTCTTTATTTGAGTTGTAAGTCAGCAGTTAGAATTGAAGGAAAGGAAGATGGTTTAGTGTTAAATCTGGTGTGAGACAAGGATGTACATTATCCCCTCTGTTATTCATTATCTATATGGATCACATTATGAAGGAAAGTGGTATTAAACATGATATCAAAATTGGAGATGTTAATGTCAGCTCTTTGCTTTATGCGGATGATGTTATACTTCTAAATAAATCCGCTCCAAGTCTGCAAGATTCTCTGACTAAATTGAATAGCTGTTGTAATAGATATGGTATGAAGGTCAGCAATAAAAAGACAAAGACAACGAAAATAGGCAGAATCATTGAAAATGTCAACTGTGTTGTGAATGGAGAACCTGTGGAACAAGTAAAACATTTCAGTTACTTAGGCACGATTTTTACTGAAGATGGTAAATTAAATATAGAAATAGACAACAGAATCAGCAAAGCTGGTATGGTGGGAAGTCAATTGAATAAATTCATATGGAATAAGAGAGAAATTAGTCGGAACACTAAATTAGCTGTATACAAGACAGTGTTCAAACCAGTTTTAACTTATTGATCTGAGAGCTGGGTCAGAAGTAAAACACTTGACCAAAGACTAGAGACCGCAGATATGAGAGTCCTGAGAAAGATTAGAGGCGTGAACAGATGGCATCAATGGCAATATCATATTAAAAACGAGGATATTAGGAAAGAACTTGACATTGTCTGCATCCAGGAATGCGTTAGCAGAGCTAATCTCAGGTGGTATGGTCACTTAAATAGAATGGGAGAGGAAAGATTAGCAAAACAAGTGTTCTCTGCCAGGTTGGCAGGTAAACGACCCAAAGGAAGACCAAGATATAGGTGGATTGATGCGGTACAAAGTGCCTTAGACAATAGAAATATAAGATCTGATAATGTTGGAGTCTTGACAAATAACAGACTGATTTGGAGGAAAATTGTAGATAGGAAGTTAGTAATGGTGTAAATTTTTCATGTAGTACTGTCATATCCTGTACACCCCTTGAGGGTACATGGCAGGAATTTGATGATGATGATTCATAATAACCTTGAACCAACCTCCTTATGCAATTATGCAACAGTATCCTGCTGTATCTTGTCAAAAGCCTTAGTAAAGTCTAAAGTATTGCAAATTTCATAAATCGCACTTTTTTTTTTTACATTTCTCATATTGCAGCATGTGATTTTGACACATTTTGCTGCTTTGTTTGTGCCTTTGCAGAAGATCTAATTTAGGTCGGTTTGACAAATTTTTGTTAGTATTTCAAATAAATTCCAATAAAATCTGTTCAAGTGATTTGTATACAGATGAACAAAATGAAGTTTCTTACAGATGCTTATGCATTTTACAAAATGTACCCTAAAAATGAAAGCTTCAGAAGAGCAAATGGAAGATTTAAAATATTACTTTTAAATAATTTTTATTTCTCTTGAAAAAGGTTGACAAATAGTTTTATTTTTAGCACAACTTTTATCACCTGCCCTGCAGATCCAAAGAAGACATTAGGTATCAAGCTGCCATTTCTAGTTCTCATTGTAAAAAATCTGAAGAAATACTTCACGTTCGAAGTTCAGGTACGTGTTATTTAGAAGTTAATGAATGAATAAAATATATATGGTCATCCAAAAAGTAAAGTTTTTTATATTGTACTTGTTCAAAGGTGTCTCAGCTCGTCTAAACATGAATTTTTAAAGTTTTATAGTACAGCTAAGCTGAGGTGGCCTCATTCTAAAGAATTCCAGCTTGCAAGAACATCATGCATAAGTAATTGTTTAAATAACCCGTTTATTACTATGGAGGGCACTGAAGAGCACATGATGCTTTGAGTTCAAAAAAGGCAACAGTGCTGCTAACACTGTAAAAATGTGCAAAAAGTGTATGGCAATAATGTTTTGAATGTGTGAAAGTGCCAGCGATGGTGCCAAAAATTTAGACTTTAGCTTGAAAGATTCCACTTGCTCTGGGCACCCTGTCTCTCTTGATAATGCTCTGCTAGAAGCCACTATTACAAGAAATGCCAATGCAGCTATTGAAGATTTAGTGTAAAACTATTGAAGATTTAGCAAAAGATCTTAATTCATCATCATCAACCATCCATCGCCATTTGCAAGAATATTGAGTGTTGTCTAAGCTCAGCAAGTGGGATGAACAGCAATCAAAGAGAGCACGTCAACATCTGCACTGCTCTTCATTTTCAAGAGGCTCAGTCTCCATTTTTGAGTCATGTAGTCACCAGTGACGAAAGATGGATAATTTACAAGAATGTTAAGTGTCGAAGGCAGTGGGTTCATTCAGGGGAACAGGCTAAACCTCATCCAAAACAAGACTTTCACCCTCAGAAGGTTATGTTAAGTGTTGTGGGATATATGGCTGGTATTATACACTTTGAACTCTTGCAACAAAACCAAGCAATCACTGCTGAAGTATACCGTGAACTACTCGATTGATCGAATGAAACAGTGAAAGAAAAGAGGTTCTGTAGTCAGTTGAAAGAGTGTTTTTCACCATGATAATGCATGCTCTCATAGCACAGGAATCAGCTGTACTAAGGAACTTGGCTGGGAAAAGATTCCACATCTGATCTTGCACCTTCAGATTACCACTTCATTAACAAAACCAATACGGTACATTAGAGGCACTGAAATTGAGCCTATGAGCCTATTTATTTATTTATTTATTTTTTCCTAATCACACTCCCATGCAGAAGAGGCTAAAACTTTGTACACATTATAATCTAGAAGAGAGGTGACTAAAATTATTGTTGACCAGTATTGTAAGGAAGAACAGTGAATCTTTTGAATATTTGATGTCAACAACTGCTAGATACAATTTTTGGAAATGGTAGGATAAAAGAGAAAAATGACTCTTAGCTGACTGGGCATATATAAGATATAAAGCTTGCACAGAAGTGTGTGTGTGTGTGTGTGTGTGTGTGTGTATATATATATATATATAGTAAAGATGTATGCAGAAACTGGTCATACACACACACACATATATATATGATAGGGAGTGGAGTCGTGAATTATTGAGAGTGGGTCATTAATTGCTCTTATGAATAGGATCAGGAGTTTTTGAAAGGGTAACTTTTTGTCAGAAGTGAGAACTATAGTGATGTTATATGTATGAGAGAAATAATCCTGCAAAGCAAACCAAGATAGATAGATAGATAGCTGAAGATGACATTTATATATAGTGATGTTATATGTATGAGAGAAATAATCCTGCAAAGCAAACCAAGATAGATAGATAGATAGCTGAAGATGACATTTATTGCTAAGTTGGATTTTTTTTATATGTTATCCCCATCCACAAAGGGTTATTATAAACCTGTAGTACATTTTGTACCATGGGTTGGCTAAGGATTTTTTTCTTTTGCCATTTTTATCAATTTTATGGGTTTTTTTTGGAATTTTTTAAAATTTATTTTTACACAGTCCAGAAACCCTCCTGCTCAAGAGATCAAACATGGAACTTTTTCAAGCTCTTTCAGACTTCCAATAAGCAGGGAGGTGGTCTCACACCAGGCAATGAAATTCATCTCCCACCTGAAGACAATCACAAACATCCATGCCCACAGCAAGATTCAAACTTGACCTGTTGGTTGGGAGAGCAGGTGTACTAACTACTCGGCCAACCAGGCTGGCATGTTATTCCAGGAAGAGAGAGACAGAGGTATAGGTATTATCAAGGGTAAAAAGTCTTTGAAGAGATTTTTTTTTTTATGCATGAAGTAATGAAGCATATCTTCCTAGTTAGATGAAATACCATCTAGATTGTCATTGAAATACCACCTAGGCACTGCCTGTTCTTTCACTGGACAGTGAAAATCCCCAGGCTGTGGATTTCATTGCCTAACGAATGTCATCACCCAATTTATTAGACACGTGAAGTAATCATTATCATGATTCATCTCTGGAGATCATTTGTAATAGTTACATGGTAATCATGTAATCAAGTAGAACTTCACTTTATCTTCCCCTCTTCATGCATTGCAGGTAATGCATGAAGAGGGGGAGTTGGCATCTCAATTTTTGAGGGTACAGTGTAAAGCATTTCCATGAGCTGGTTGCTAGAGGCCTGTCCACAGTTCTTTCACCTCTACTGCATTCCTTGCTATGCAAGTTTGATTTTTAATCGCCAACCATGAAAGATAGAATGATGAATATAGTCATACCATAGTTTTAAAAAAAATTCCCTGCAAAAAAACAACAAATTACACAGCAGAAAACCTTAAAAAAAACAATGCATTCATTCATGAATCTAAACCTGATTTGTTTATTAATGAACCTCAGCTTCATCAGCTACAAGCTGCATTTTACTTAAATTATCTTAGATATGATAATTTTTTTTTTTGTTTGTGGTGTTTGTTATTATGACATCCATAATAACAAACACCACAACAAAATGATGTGCTATCAAAAACTATGGAAAAGACCTGACATAAAGTTCCATAGAACCAATGCTCTTTTACACTCACCATTGCAAACAATAAAAGCACAAACCTTCACTATAGTAAACTGAATATCCTCACAAATTATATTACAAAATACAGCTGTTTGAAATAATGCTAAAGTTCTGCATAAAATATTCATCTTTTGTACAAAATCTGAGAAATAAAAGAAAGGATGAAACTAGATTTTTTGTTTTCTCTTATACATTAATTACATCTTTGGTGTATTATTATTATTACTAGAGACCTTCAGGGAGTCAGAGAGTCATCAAGGGAGGACATATCTCACTCACACCATGCCATACCTTTTCTTGAATTCATTCTACCTACACTTGCCACCTCCAAAAGTAAGCCATTCTGGTCATGCATTGATGAGAGAAAAATTTAATTCTTATCCGTTTCTTCACTGACATTCATTCTTAACTTCCATGGATGTCCTCTTTCCACTGTCTGTTGGCATCTATACTCCACAGATTCTCAGTTTCTCCTCATAATCTTCAGTTCCAGTATCACATTGGAATAACATCCAATAACACATTCTCCTTTGTGCCCTTTCTACTGTATCTGCATCATCTCAGAAACCAGGAGACCTGCGTGCACAATAGTCCAGATAGGGTCATATCAGTACCTTGTAAAGAGGCAAAATTACTTCCTTTATATTATTACGTGTCTGTTTAATTTCAGCATTGCTATTATCCTCTGAGTTGTATTTGCAATTTTTTACTGTATGATCCTGAATTTTGACTTCCTATAATGTGGGCAAATATGAGAATGGGGAACTGGACAATGAGACTTATTTGTGCCTATGGTCCCACAGAAGGTTCTACTAAGGTAGAAGTGGAGGAATTTTTTGAGGCTTTAGAAAAAGCAACTGACACAATGAAAAAGGAAAAGTTGGTCCTTGTTAGGGATCTAAATAGCAGAGAAGGAAATGATTGTGAGACATACAAAAATATTTTGGGAAAATTTGGAGAGAAGAGCAAAGCTAATAATAATGGCAAATATCTGTTGGATTTCTGCGCAGGACATGGACTGGTTATTACTAACACCATGTTCCAACATAAAAATGTGCACAAATTCACATGGAGAGAAGAGGCTAGGAATAAGAAAAGTCTCATTGACTATGTTATTGTTGATAGTGATGTTTTCTCCCTGGTGCAGGACACCAGCGTGTACAGAGGATTTGAAATTGAAAGTGATCACTATTTAGTCTTGAGCAGGATAAAATTGAATTTCATATTGAAAAGAATGACATGTAAGAAAGTTTTAAAGCAAATAAAAGTTGAGCAGCTCTCAAATGTGAACTGTAGACTAAAATACACAAAGATTATTGAAGAAAAAATGAAAGAGTTTGAGAACAGGAATCAAACCTTGGAGATTCAGTGGCAAACTCTGAAGAAAACCATGATTGATTCAGCCAGAGAGGCATGTGGTGAGGTTGTCTGTAAGGATAAAAAAATCATAACTCCCTGGTTGACACAGGAAGTTAATTAGGCAGTGAAGGAAAAGAAGAAAGCATATCAAAAGTTCCTGTTAAATAAGGCAGCTTGTGGTCTTAGAGAATATAGAGACAAATGCAAGAATGCTAAACACTGTGTAAAACTAGCTAAACAAAAGTCATGGGAGGAATTTGGCAAGAATATAGAAAATGAATATCAAGAAGGTGGCAAAATATTCTGGAGGTTGTTGAAGAAGCTTAGGAATGGAGGAAAGAGTGCTGTAAAAGGAGTTAGAAATGATAAAGGTGACATGAAAACGGGAGAAAAAGATATCCTTGAAGTATGGAGTAATTACTTTGAAAAACTGCTAAATGAAACAAGCAGTGATAACAGCACATTGGTAAAAAACACTGACCTGGTATGCAGTCAGGAATACATATCCATACTTGAAGTAGAAAAAGCCATCAAAGGCTTGAAATGTGGAAGGCAGCAGGAGTAGATGATATTCGACCAGAAATGCTGAAGTATAGTGGTATAAGAGTCTTACAGTGGCTGCACTGCATAGTTCAGAAAGCCTGGACAGAGGGACGAATTCCTGATGATTGGAGTAGAGCTCTCATAGTACCCATATATAAAAAGGGAAATAAAACTGAATGTGAGAATTACAGAGGTATGACATGTAAGAAAGTTTTAAAGCAAATAAAAGTTGAGCAGCTCTCAGATGTGAACTGTAGACTAAAATACACAAAGATTATTGAAAGAAAAAAAAATGAAAGTGTTTGAGAACAGGAACCAAACCTTGGAGATTCAGTGCCAATCCTTTAAGAAAACCCTGATTGATTCAGCCAGAGAGACATGTGGTGAGGTTGTCTGCAAGAATAGAAAAATCAGAACTCCATGGTGGACACAGGAAGTTAAAGAGGCAGTGAAGGAAAAGAAGAAAGCATATCAATAGTTCCTGGCAAATTAGTCAGCTTTGGCTCTTAGAGAATACAGACAAATGTAAGAAAGCGAAACACTGTGTAAAACTACCTAAACAAAAGTCATGGGAGGACTTTGGCAAGAACATAGAAAATAAATATCAAGAAGGTGGTAAGATATTCTGGAGGTTGTTGAAGAAGCTTACAAATGGAGGAAGGAGTGCTGTAAAAAGAGTTACAGATGATAAAGGTGACATGAAAACGGGAGAAAAAGATATCCTTGAAGTATGGAATGATTACTTCGAAAAATTGCTAAATGAAAAATGAAACAAGCAGTGATAGCACAGTCGTAAAAAACAGATTATAAAAGTAGATTATATTCGACCAGAAATGCTGAAGTATGGTGGCATAAAAGTCTTACAGTGACTGCACTGCATAGTCCAGAAAGTCAGGACAGAGGGACGAATTCCCGATGATTGGAGTAGAGCTGTAATAGTACTCTTATATAAAAAGGGAAATAAAACTGAATGTGAGAATTACAGAGGTATTTCCCTACTTAGTGTTCCTGGCAAGATCTATGCAAGTATACTTGAGAAACGGTTGCAAAGAATTGTGGAAAAAAAGCTTCGGGAAGAACAAGCTGGATTCAAGCCAAATAGAGGCTGTCTGGATCAGATCTTCACTTTACGACAAATAGTCGAGAAAGCATGGGAATATAACAAAGATCTGTATTTAAGTTTTGTCTATTTGGAAAAGGCATGTGACAAGGTGCCAAGAGAGAAGCTATTCAATACGCTACAGTTAATGGTGTCAATGGGGCATTATATCAAGCAATACTTAGTCTTTATTTGAGTTGTAAGTCAGCAGTTAGAATTGAAGGAAGTACAGGGAGATGGTTTAATGTTAAATCTGGTGTGAGACAAATTGTACATTATCCCCTCTGTTATTCATTATCTATATGGATCACATTATGAAGGAAAGTTGTATTAAACATGATATCAGAATTGGAGATGTTAATGTCAGCTATTTGCTTTATGCGGATGATATTATACTTCTAAATAAATTTGCTACAAGTTTGCAAGATTCCCTGACTAAATTGAAAAACTGTTGTGATAGATATGGTATGAAGGTCAGCATTAAAAAGACAAAGACAATGAAAATAGGTAGAATTGTTGAAAATGTGTTGTGAACGGGGAACCTGTGGAACAAGTAAAACATTTCAGCTACTTAGGCACGATTTTTACTGAAGATGGTAAATTAAAGATGGAAATAGACAACAGAATCAGCAAAGCTGGTATGGTAGGAAGTCAATTGAATAATTTCATATGGAATAAGAGAGAAATTAGTCGGAACACTATTAGCTCTATACAAGACAGTGTTCAAACTAGTTTTAACTTATGGATCTGAGAGCTGGGTCAGAAGTAAAACACTTGACTAGAGACCGCAGATATGAGAGTGCTGAGAAAGATTAGAGGCATGAACAGATGGCATCAATGGCAATATCATATTAAAAACGAGGATATTAATAAAGAACTTGACATTGTCGGCATCCAGGAATGCGTTAGCAGAGCTAATCTCAGGTGGTATGGTCACTTAAACAGAATGGGCGAGGAAAGATTAACAAAACAAGTGTTCTCTGCCAGGTTGGCAGGAAAATGACCCAGAGGAAGACCAAGATATAAGTGGATTGATACTGTACAATGTGCCTTAGACTATAGAAATATAAGATCTGATAATGATAATATTGGAGTCTTGACAAGTAACAGACTGATTTGGAGGAAAATTGTAGATAGGAAGTTAATAACGATATAAATTTTTCATGTAGTACTATCATATCCTGTAAACCCCTTGAGGGTACATGTCAGGAATTTGATGATGATTGGGTAGCAGAGAAATCTCATGAGTAGAATGAAACTGAATTTATTGAGCGATTACAATCACGAAGGTAAAATATTCACGGGGGTTTCCCACTTTAATAAATAAATATGCACGGGGGTTTCCCACTTTAATAAAATGGTTCTGCACCTGCCATCTTTTTCCTATGGAAAAAGATGGCGGGTGCAGAACCACGTAATACCCAAGGGGATTAATACATAGCAGAACACAAGGTTAGCGGAGCCAGATAAAAAGGGGGTTGCTACGATGAATCAGGGGAGTCAGAGGACGTTTTTTTTGTGAGGTCACAGCAGTCAGCGAGAAGTTACAAGGTCAACGACAGTCGAGGATTTACAATGTTAGTTACGGCAATGGAGGTGAATGGCTACGTAGTCGCAACGGAGTTTTGCCAATCATCTTAAGGTGGAAGGCCTTGCAGCAGGAGAGGCAGATTTAGATGTGTGTATGGCAGAATAAGTTCATCTTCGTTTCTGTTTTGGATCAAGGTTCGGGAAAGTCGCCCCGGTTCAAGATCGGAGCCCTGCATTCCAGCCAATTCGAGTTATTTTTAGAAGAATGTAGATACTTGAATATCGTGCCGCCAAGTTCCTGATGATCGCAAATAGTAATAGGAAATCCCACGAAACCCAGAGAAGGTACCCGTACGCGTTGCCAAGATCGGAAGGTAATGGAAGAAAGTGATTTCAAGAATTATTCAGAGAGAACTAGACAACTGATTCAAAGTATGATCTTTCTATTGTTTTGCTAGAGACAGAATTGTGGCGGTGATTTGTTTAAAGTTTTTGTTTGTAATGATACTGAGGACTATAGGCATTTTTCTAATCTTTGACTTGAATTGTTCTGTTCAGTTATATGTGAGAGAAAACTTAGCAGAATTTAAAGTGATATATTGTGTGCTAATATTGTTGTTATTAGCAGCTAAGCCTGCTTCTGTTTATGTAACATTGCCCTGAGTGTAACTAATTGATAGAAAAGGTAATATAGACACGTAGTCTTTCAAGAATTGTTTACATAAGAGACGTAATTGTATTTAAGAGAGTTGCTATTGAAGTATTGAATCTGATTTACTTGGAGTTTTAGTATTGACCTTTTTCTACAATTCTCGGATTATGAATAAATTGTTTTCTTGTTTAAATAATTTGCCTGATTCCTGTTACCAATGCACTGCTCATTAAATTCGAATCTGTGTGTCCTTGAATAGCCATGACTGTAGAAAAGAAGTTTTACGTTGCTAGATTTATTATAAGTAAGAGAGGAAGGTCCCGTGATTAACTGAGAAGTTTTCTTCGGAAGGACAATCATATCCTGCGCCACCATTAATTTTGGTGGCGCAGCTAGAAATCAAATAAATTTTCCAAAATTCAATTTAGAAAAACACCAGTTGTTCAGACAAAGAGATTGGCTCCAGCCAGAGGCATTCTCTTAGGTTTGAAAGTTTTGCACACGGGAACAATAATATTTGCGGCCTTGAGTCAACAGTGAATTAAGTTGAGTGAGAGGATTGTGAGCTAAGAGATTAAATCAAGCAACGGATCATATACTCGGAGTTATGACTGTTAAAGTCAAGTTAAGATTGAATATAATATAAATTAAGTAAAGTGAAATTTTAAGGATGAATTTTGCATAGTATAATATCGTAGATTTTACAATGGCACAAAGATTTAATAATGAGATTTAAACGCTATATATTTTTACAATGGCACAGACAACAAGATTTAGTGCGATTTAAATAAAACAATTGTAATAAGATTTAATAATATAGACAAAAATTTACATAATTTTACAACTTCTATATATAGCACACTTGTTTTTTCTTCCATCTAGTCCTGTGCAAAGGGGTATTTAATGGGCTGCTAGTCCTGACTTACCATAATGATGGTAGCAAATGTGTTGTGTTCTCTGAGGCAAATGTCGACCTATCTTCCTGTCTGTCCTATATAGTAGCCAAGTTACAATTTCAGGACATTTCATATACTCTATACTCTAGCACATTCTAGAGTAAATGAAATGTGTTAAAAGATGGTAGCAAATGTATTTCTTGTGTTCTCCGAGGCAAATGTCAACCTATCTTCCTGTCTGTCCTATATAGTAGCCAAGTTAGAATTTCAGGACATTTCATAAACTCTAGAATGCAAATGTATCCACTATCCTTAGGATTAGAGTTGCTAATTTCCATGTGATTTGAATGTGGTGTGAAAGTTTCATTAGTATTTTTGCTATCTTTTCAGATATCCCTTGGATATGTGGAAAGGAATAGGGTGTTCTTCTGTATTTGGGGAACAGGAAGTAGGGGAGGTTGTGTAGTATTTTTTCTATTTTGTTAGAGCTGTAGCCATTTGCCAAAAAACATAGTGAAGATAGTTGAGCTTTGTGGTAGTGGCTGCATCACTACAACAGGTAGCACTGGCTCCATGAGTTAGTGTTTTGAGGATTCTGTATCTGTTGGGCTGGATGATGATGCAATTGTTTGTGTAGATATCTTCTAGCATGTGTCAACTTTAAGACTTTGTATCTTTTGTCTGTTACAATTTTATTAGTTTCACTTACTCATAGTCATATAGATCAGTGCTTCCCAAACTTCTAGATGTCAGGGCCCCCTTTGCAAAAATTAAAATATCATGGTCCCCCCCTCAAAAAAAAAAAATTGTAATAGAGAGATATATTATTATAATATTTATTGTATTTATATTCAATACAAAACATACACAGTGAATATTGCAAAAATCGAATGCATATATTACATTTTTTGCCTCTTACCGTTTGGTTCTGAAGACGATGCGGGCTGTTCTGGTAAAATATGAAATACTGTCCTTTTTTTTGAGTCAGTTTCTGCTTCTTCTGATTGTTCGCGGGAATTTTTTTAAATTTTTTATCAGCCACTTATCCATCTCAGGGTTAAATTTTTTAACGTAGTAGAATAGATCAAATAATAGCACCACTTACCGATACAGGCACACCACAGACTGATGACATGAAATTAGTGAATATTACCTGAATAAGGGAATCCCCGGACCAGGAACATTTTTCTCTTTTGTGATTTCTCTCCCTTTACGGTAATTAAGCCTAACGCGAAACAGACAGCAAAGACAGGTTATTAAAACATGCATATGATTGGTGCGGTATTAACAAAAGATCGTGCAACCGAAAGATAAAAGCAGCATAGCTGACAATTGAGTTAAAATGCTAACTCTCTTTAACCGAATTCCATATGTGAAACTGCCATAACATTCATTATATATATATATTACTTAGTTTTAACACTTTTACGAATTTTAACACGTTCGGTTGAATTTTATTGCTACCTTGGGAAATCGAACTCACACAGATCTAATTAATAACAATAGTTTTTAGTTAGATACTGTGTTTGCCCATGCAACATATGGTTTTGTTTCAGTCTGTACAGCATAATTTCTGTATGAGGGGACACGTGATTCAGTAATTAGTGCATTTTATCCCAGTTGTCTCTAATTGCACTATTTGTTGAGAAATATATTACACAGACTCCTCATACCTTATTCACTGGCATAATAAAAGTACTTGTTTTTATTGCCTCTGCAGTATAGTGGCTGTTAGGGAGGGGTGTTGTTTACCACTGCAAGCGAGTTACTATCTCTCCCACATGAACTCGTTTAAGCTTTTTTTCATGTGTGAAGTATATGCGAAACTTTTATTGGTAACAGAAAACTAGCTCGGATGACAGTGATAATATAAAACGAGTTTTGATATGTATATAAAGTCAATATCAACAGTCCCTGATTACGAACGCGAGATGAAAGGGACAGGAAGATTTGGAGCTTCCCTGGAATTCAAAGTAAATACAATTAACCACTGTTTTGAAATGAAACATATGAATAAGCAATATTTACTAATATTCATTAAGTGCCGAAATACGCAGGAAGCAAAGTTTGTAAACCAACACCAATGTGCAAATTTTTCCATTAAAATATAAAAAATAGCAAAAAAGAAATAATAAATAATAAAAGTTAAATACGTTTCTTTTAAAATAAAAAAAATCTATTTAGTCTTAAAACATTTTAAATTTGTTTTCATTATTTCACGGCCCCCCTCAACAAAACCTACGGCCCCCAACGGGGCCGCGGCCCACAGTTTGGGAAGCGCTGGTATAGATTGTAACAAGTAGTTGTGTTCTGAGGATGCTAGTTTGAAATCCAGTGAAATATAAGCTAGTTAATAAACATCTTTTTTATGTTTTTTTTAATGTGATGCTGGAGTTTTTTACATATGTAAACTGTGAAAGTTTTTAAATATGTTTGGTACGCATGATCCATTAAAACTATTTAAAACACCTACTACTTCCACATACAGAGGTATTTCCCTACTGAGTGTTCCTGGCAAAATCTATACAAGTATACTTGAGAAACGGTTGAGAAGAATTGTGGAAGAAAAGCTTGGTGAAGAACAAGCTGGATTCAGGCCAAATAGAGGCTGTCAGGATCAGATCTTCACTTTACGACAAATAGTCGAGAAAGCATGGGAATATAACAAAGATCTGTATTTAAGTTTTGTCGATCTGGAAAAGGCATGTGATAAGGTGCCAAGAGAGAAGCTATTTAATATGCTGCAGTTATATGGTGTCAATGGGGCATTATATCAAGCAATACTTAGTCTTTATTTGAGTTGTAAGTCAGCAGTTAGAATTGAAGGAAGTAGAGGAAGATGGTTTAATGTTAAATCTGGTGTGAGACAAGAATGTACATTATCCCCTCTGTTATTCATTATCTATATAGATCACATTATGAAGGAAAGTGGTATTAAACATGATATCGGAATTGGAGATGTTAATGTCAGCTCTTTGCTTTATGCGGATGATGTTATACTTCTAAATAAATCCGCTACAAGTCTGCATGATTCTCTGACTAAATTGAATAGCTGTTGTAATAGATATGGTATGAAGGTCAGCAATAAAAAGACAAAAACAATGAAAATAGGCAGAATCATTGAAAATGTCAACTGTGTTGTGAATGGAGAACCTGTGGAACAAGTAAAACATTTCAGCTACTTAGGCACGATTTTTGCTGAAGATGGTAAATTAAATATAGAAATAGACAACAGAATCAGCAAAGCTGGTATGGTGGGAAGTCAATTGAATAAATTCATATGGAATAAGAGAGAAATTAGTCGGAACACTAAATTAGCTGTATACAAGACAGTGTTCAAACCAGTTTTAACTTATGGGTCTGAGAGCTGGGTCAGAAGTAAAACACTTGACCAAAGACTAGAGACTGCAGATATGAGAGTCCTGAGAAAGATTATAGGTGTGAACAGCTGGCATCAATGGCGATATCATATTAAAAACGAGGATATTAGGAAAGAACTTGACATTGTCTGCATCCAGGAATGCGTTAGCAGAGCTAATCTCAGGTGGTATGGTCACCTAAACAGAATGGGTGAGGAAAGATTAGGAAAACAAGTGTTCTCTGCTAGGTTGGCAGCAAAACGACCCAGAGGAAGACCAAGATATAGGTGGATTGATACGGTACAAAGTGCCTTAGACGATAGAAATATAAGATCTGATAATGTTGGAGTCTTGACAAGTAACAGACTGATTTGGAGGAAAATTGTAGATAGGAAGTTAGTAATGATATAATTTTTTCATGTAGTACTATCATATCCTGTACACTACCTTGTGGGTACATGGCAGGAATTTGATGATGATGACTACTTCCACACAATATGAATGATATGAAGAATGATAGTTCTTATATAGCATAATGGTGGCACATATATTAATACTTTCTTCTCTTCCTGTCACTAATGACAGGGAATACCAACACTTTGCTTTCAGTTAAAGAAATTCCTTTAATAAGTATTTTGAAAACAACAGCATATTAGTTGCTGTTAACAGACTTTTTTCCATGCACTTTTTAATAAAACTTCCATTTTATTCCTTAATTCATTTTACAGAAGGTTTCAATCTATATTATTCCATAACTTCAAATTTTCTGCCATTACTTTCTCTCTGTAGTCTCTGCTGAAAACAGAGACTACAGAGAGAAAGTAATGAATTTGAATGAATTTTGGATGAAATGAATTTGAATGAATTTTGGATGAAATGAATTTGAAATGAAAACAGAATTTCCTATTCTGTTAACTAACTCTGCTAATGCATTCTTGAATGCCAACAATGGCAAATTTTTTCCTAATATCCTCATTTTTAATGTGATTCTGTTCATTGATGCCAACTGTTCACTCCTCCTCTTTCGAATTTTATCTACTCTGACTTTCCACATTTTAGTTTTTTGATGGCTTTCTTCTCCACTTCAAATATTGATATGTATTCCTGATTGCATTTCTGTTGATGTTTTCTACCACCATAAGCACAAATAAGTCTCACTGTCCAGTTCCCCATTTTGATATTTGGCCTTATCACTCTACTTGATATTGCCTGCCACTCAAGCAGATTATCCTCGTATTTACTGTTGTATACTATAGGTATTTTCAATGTCAGAACCATCATAGAAAGATATCTAGAAAAACAAAAAGATGTGTACCTCTGCTTCATAGATTACAAAAAGGCATTCGACAATGTCCAACATGAACAATTAATTGAAATCCTTTCAAAAATAGGCATGGATGGAAAAGACATTAGGCTATTAACTAATCTTTACTGGAAACAGACTGCATCTTTGAGAATAAATAGAGAGACCTCAGAAGAATATCCAGTTCAGAACGGTGTGAGACAAGGCTGTGTCTTTTCTCCGATTCTCTTTAACCTGTACACAGAAAAAATATTTAATAAAATTAGTAACCTCAAAGGAATCACTGTAGGGGGCAGAAATATTAATAATCTAAGATATGCAGATGACACGATTCTTCTAGCTGAAAACAAATATGATCTCAAAACTCTTATAGATGAAACCCTCAAGTACAGCAAACAGTATGGCCTCAGTTTCAACTTCAAAAAGACAAAAATCATGATAATTTCAAGAGAAAAGGAAATACCAAAAATATGCATCAATATAAAAGGAAATAAATTAGAACATGTGCAATACCTCGGACACTGATCACAGAGAATGGCAGGACAGAAGATGAAATTAGAAAAATGATTGAAATTGCAAGGTCAACTTTCAACAGTATGAAAAATCTACTAACATCTAGAGAATTAAATCTGAAAACTAGACTAAGAATCTCCAAATGCTACATATGGTCTACATTATTATACGGAGTAGAGACACAGACACTCTCCAATCTGAGTGTGAAAAAACTGGAGGCCTTTGAAATGTGGATGCTGTGAAGAATTATGAGGATATCATGAAAAGACAAATGAAGAGGTACTAGAGATGATAGGCATAAACAGGAGCCTGATGAAAGAAATTAAAAAGAGAAAAGTCAGCTATTTTGGACATATTCTGAGGCATAACTGCCTACAAAGGACACTTCTCGAAGGAACTGTTGAGGGAAAGAGGAAGACAGACT
This sequence comes from Typopeltis vanoorti, assembly GCF_054136105.1. Classification (NCBI taxonomy): domain Eukaryota; kingdom Metazoa; phylum Arthropoda; class Arachnida; order Uropygi; family Thelyphonidae; genus Typopeltis; species Typopeltis vanoorti. The sequence continues at coordinate 87,366,373 of NC_143566.1, forward strand.
GGAGTGAATGAAAAATATAGAAGACTGGACCTATCTCTCATATGAGGAATGTAGCAGAGAGGTGCAGAATAGGACATGGTGGAGACACATGGTAGTCAATCTCCTGGAGAATATTTGTTACTTAAAAAGATCTCACCTGTTTTTGTCTTCTTTGTTTCAGTCATGCTTATTATGTTGATCTGGTACTTATTCAATTCTTCTACTAGTTCCACTTCTTTTTCATTGATGCTTCTTACATTGATAGTACCAATCTTGACATCTGCTGATGTTGAATTGAGATTTGTACCAAAATGATGGTACAACATGACAGAAAAAAGAGTCTTTATCCAACAAATGAAGCAATTTGTGTATATTTTTAAAATCAGAACTTTTCATTACTGAAGTTAATACGTTCCAATGCCTCTGCAAGATAACCAAGCAGTTTACTCATGTTTTGGTTTATAGACAGACAACAGACATATAGTAATAATAATAATAGTAATTGCCTTTCAGTTATCATTAGTTGATATTCGCTTTGGTCATCACCAAAGCATTTTCATAAACACAAGAATGTGAGATATGCATGTGCACACATGCATATTGATAAATGTTTCTTTTTTGGTCGGTTATGTTTACTGAGGCATAGTCTAAATTCATGCATTTATTGTGGATTTAGTTAGTACCATTGTTCCATACTTAGAGGAAATGTTCACATACTAAATACAAATAAAGTGCTTAGAAAGTTACCTATGTAACTCATATGCCATTGAGGAGACACATGGGTTTTTTTAGGCAACAGGTAGAGTTTTTTCTATTTAATTTTTCTAGAATACATAGCTTTATTCTATTCGGAATTAAACTTTCTGCAGTTAGAAATTGGTAAATTTTGGTGTATTTTCATATTGATTGAACTTTGTAAGACATTTGATTACTTATATCAGTGGCTGCTATTCCTGACTGATCAATCAATACAGATAATTTTTTTTTTGAAAGGTGCTGGATGATAAAAATGTGCGTCGTAGGTTTCGTGCCAGTAACTATCAGAGTACTACTAGAGTGAAACCTTTCATATGCACGATGCCTATGAGGCTAGATGATGGTTGGAATCAGATACAGTTTAACTTGGCAGATTTCACCCGTAGGGCATATGGAACAAATTATGTTGAGACTCTACGTGTACAGGTAGGTCTACTCAAGACTATGTGAAAAGAGTAAACTTTTTTTTTTAATCCAAATGTTGTAAATATGAACTGCTATTTGAAATAAAAAGGACAGCGTAGGTGGTTCGCCCATATGGTAGCACTTTTTTTTTAAAATTACAGATGGAATCTTTTGTAATTGTTGCATATTTGAATCTGATAGTTATATAATGTGTATGGTGAAATAAAGCATTTTTATTTAGTTTCAGAAAGTGACCTATACCATAGTAAAAGTTGAAGTTTAGTTTTAATAAACAAATTGAATTAATACTCAAACATTCTACTATTGTTCCATGTAGCTCGCAAGAAATATACAGAATGGCAGGTATGCCTTGTTACTAGGTATCCATCTGGATATTGAATAAGCAAGAATGGATTGCTAATTTGGCCTAGTTGACCAGATTGCATTCTGTATTGACTTAAACCAGGGGTTTAAGTCAATACAGAATGCAATCTGGCCAGCTGGAATATAGATCAGGCCAGTGGACTATAAACTACAGTCCACAGGCCTGATCTGGCCTACCACCTATTATTATAGCCCTGTGAGCTAAGGAATGGTTTTTAAACGAATTTTGTGACAGAATCATGAAATTGCTGTTTCTGTATCCATAGAGTATTGTTAATGTGATTCAGCCATGTCCATTTGTTTCCATATTGTCTATGGCTGCTTTCAGGACACATGTATAGTTATGGCAGTAACTGTTTTTTGCACTCCTGTCACTGAACATTGCCACTGACACCACTCACACTCACAGTGCTAACTTGATGGTGTTTTGAGTGCTATGCATTTCATGTCGGTGAATACTGGTATATTTTTTTATATTAATATTTGGGAGCTTGGAAAATACATTTTATAAGATGAAACGGATATAATCTCATTACAGATCAACCTTATATCTAATAAGCATTTGAATCAGTTTTGATTAACACTAACCTTGAATCTCAGTTAAGTGTAATCATGTCTCATAAAAAGAATAATGTACTTCTCATTATTTTGCCAAAAATCTGTTTTTACACAATTATACATAGTATGCCTGTTAAGTAATGAGACTACAGTTATTATATCAAAACAAAGAACTATATTTGGAATTATCAATTACACAGATTCCAAATAATCTCCCTCTAACTCCACACAACATTTACATCTGTCATACAGGTGTTTGAAGGCATGGTAAAAGTCCTGAACGGGAACCTCCTTCAGTCTTGGGTCACATCTCATTAGATGCCCTCAATGTAGCTGGTGCTTCCCTTTCAGGGCACACTTCATCTTGTGAGAGCCAAATCTAGTGAATGGGGGGGGGTGACGTTCGATTACACAGATCGACTCTGAAGCCAGAAACTGCTTCACAGGCAGTGCGTTGTTGTGGAACAGTTCTTTCCTGACACGTCACACGTAAGCATACAAATGTTACATTACTCCTAAATGATACTAACTGTTGACTGTGGTGCCCTCAGAAACAAATGTGCAGTGGATAATTCCAGTAGCGTCGAAAAAAAAGAAAAAAAAAACAGCCATTGTCTTGACATGTGGTTTTTGCAACCTGACTTTCTTCTGCCAGGGAGAAGATGTTCCATGCTGTCTGGTCACTGAAGTCCCAACCAGTTTGAAACAGCTGTCAGGCGAGTGAAACCTTATCAAAATGGACTAATAAAAGGCTCATGTTCAGCTGAACTGAAGATAGTTAAAAATCTCATACAGTCATGATTTGCTTATGTTTGTGTCAGTATTATATATAAATATACAGTGGATTCTGGATAACTGGGACATATCATGACTAGAATATTTTGGCTCAATTAAGTGGCTGCCTCAATTATGCAAAGCTTCATGTTAATAGTTAAAAAGACATTATTTATTCAAATTAATTATTATAGTGAAATATATAGCCTATTTAAATTTCCCTCATTGTTAGTATCAATAGAGACTTGTCCTTAAAATCCTTCAATGTAATTCTATTTAAAATCATCATGATTCAGCTTCGTAGTTAGCTCTTCTGACTTCCTTTTTAACGTCGGACCACTGATGCCCACTTCTCATCAGTTATAATGAAAAACCACTGATTTAGGGTGTCCTTAACGTCAGGATCCTTATCTTTGTGCTTCCCTTTTTGAAATGTTCCCTGTTTTCTATGGCGTGTTCATTCTTCACACAGTTTATCTTGCTGTTGTATCAAACATGCAATCATAGATTTTCATAATCCAGTTATCTCTGCCAGATGATGATGACAGTAAGGCAATTTTTTCTTCTAGTCAGTCACAAATGTTGACCTTTTTTTTTTTTTTTAATCTGGCTTCCACTCATAAAAGGTTCATTTGTACCATGGATGGGTGAGGAATTTTTTAATATGTACTTTTTATTGATTTTGTATATTTTTCATTTATTTTTTTTACCTGGTCTAGAGACCAAACATTGAACTTAGGCCTCCAATAAGTGAGGTGTAGTCTCACACCTTTGATTTGATTTTCCCTTTTCAGTTGTTTCCAACTGTAGGTGACTTTGTAAGCATTGCCCACAAAGTATTCCTTATGAGATTTTTACAGGGTAGTTCACCATTGCTTTCTTTCCCCAACCCCCTCAATTTTATCCGGGCTCAGGACTGGCATATGGCTGGAACATATTCATGACTGTAATCCATGTGTGTTCATGGTGCCAGTTTGTTTGCCTGTTCTGGGGAACGAAAAACCCGAGTTTCCAGATGAAAACATCCCCCCCCACCTTCATATGAGACCGGCTAACTTACCTTTGGTCAAAAGAGACCAGATAAAAGTTCCTCACATCACTGATGGGAATCAAGCCCAGGTCTTTCCGACCAAAGGGCTTTGTCTATACTGACTGAGCTACGGAGTCTCACACCAGGATGAAATTCATCTCCCATCTAAATACAATCACAAACATCTATGCCCATTGTGGGATTCGAACCTGCAGCCTGTTTGTTGCAGAGCAGATGTGCTAACTACTTAGCCAACCAGGCCAGCATGGCATCTTGATAAGGGTACAAAATTTTATAAAAATTATAATTAAACACAAAATTATCCAGAAACAGAACACTAAAAAAATCTCTTTATTCTTTCTTGTAGTTTTTTAATTTCTTTACTTTTCTGCAGAGGCTAGTTGCTTTTTCTTATACGGTTATACACTGTATAACTTCAGTTGGTGAGAGTCATTTACATGCGTCACCTAAAACGTGTGGAACAAAGCTGAGTCATTTACAAGTTGTAATTTGGCACATTATGGCCTTTACTCTTCTTGTGCCAGTAATCCTTAAACCACCAACCGTTTACAAACAATTAGCTCCTAGGGATAATCTTGAAAGTTTATTTTTCACTTGGTTAGAGTATAATAAATTTAGTTTAATCCTTTATCCAAGTGTGAGCAAACAAAGTTTGCGCCTGAAAGTATCTTCAGGACTGGGGTAAGGTGGTACAACACCAGGGCACTCCTTGCAAAGGTGGAGCAAGATACCAACACTTCTTAGTATCTCCCATAATGCAAAACACATCTCCTTGCAGATATGTCTAATGTTATGCATTAAGGGAAGGGCCATAACCCAGACTAGTTTCGACCTTTATTGAGGTCTCTTCAGTGGGAGCCAGGCCCAAGTGGAGATACCAGGCAGAAGCATTAGCAGGTCATCTCTACCTATAGGAGTTGCCAAATGGTGTGCCACCTTTTTTTAATAAATTACTCTGGATTTAGAGAAAGATGTTGAAAGTTTATTTTTCACTTGGTTAGAGTATAATAAATTTAGTTTAATCTTTTATCCATGTGTGAGCTTCAACATCTTTCTCTAAATCCAGAGTAATTTATTAAAAAAGGGTGGCACACCATTTGGCAACTCCTATAGGTAGAGATGACCTGCTAATGCTTCTGCCTGGTATCTCCACTTCGGCCTGGCTCCCACTGAAGAGACCTCAGTAAAGGTCGAAACTAGTCTGGGTTGTGGCCCTTCCCTTAATGCATAACATTAGACATATCTGCAAGGAGATGTGTTTTGCATTATGGGAGATACTGAGTAAGGAGTGTTATAGCTTGCTCCACCTTTGCAAGGAGTGCCCTGGTGTTGTACTACCTTACCCCAGTCCTGAAGATACTTTCAGGTGCAAACTTTGGTTGCTCACACTTGGATAAAGGATTAAACTAAATTTATTATAGGGATAATCTTGAGTGCTGCAATCTCCTGTTAGAAATAACTGGCTTGCTGTTTCAAATAAGCAAATACAATTCTGGCAATTTTCTTTATTTGGTTTTGTTCTTTAAGATTTGTTCCAAATAAACTGCTATCCCAATTAGTCTATGGCCCAATTAATCAATATGTATAATATTGTGTAAATTTCATGCTAAAACATTTTTTATGATATTTATTTGTGTGCATTTCTTATGTTTTGTATTATCAGAGTTGCCACGTGGATAAGCAGTATCAATACAAAAAAGAAACTTAAATATATTTTAAATAGGCAACTTGCTTACCTTGATATTGCAATCCTTAGGGAACTAAGTATTAATATTGTGTATGCATGATATTTTATGTTTTATTATTGTAGTTTTTTCCTAAGCCACTGTAAAAAATGTAATCACTCTGCTATGTCAGTCAGTAGCCATGTTGTCATTTAAATTTTGCTTTGAATATAGGTAAAGGGTATCCAGGTAGTGAGTGTATATGCAATAGAAAAGGAGAAAATCTACAGAGTTGAATTCTGCTATCTTGATTTTTTTTTTTTTTAACATGGATCTTTATCTACTCTGCGAGAAAGAACATGAAATTAATATTTAAGGAGAATACAACATATCAAACCTTTGTCAGTAGGAGTGTTATGTATGTATATTCATGGTAATGGAAAGCAGGGAGGAGACATTCCATAAAGTGAGATGAAATCTACAATGAAATCCTATTTCCTCAAAGAACTCAATTAAATATCACCTCTGTTGTCAAAGCAATTATCTTCATGCCCACTTACAAAAAATTAAAGATGTTTTTCATCATACTTCGCTAGAAGAAGATATATGCAATTATGCTAGCGGAGTGAGATCTTCAACTTTTTTTTATTGTTGTGATGTAAGGAATTTGAGAGGTCAGACAGACTGAATGAGTAGAGTAAAAAAAAAAAATGATTTTTTTTTTACTCTACTTCAGCCATAATCCAAAAGGTTATTTTGGATTATGGCTGAAGCAACTCGGGCTATGAGGCACATGTATTATGTCTGCTAATTGTGTGTGTTCTTTTGCTGGGTTTGTCTGTTTTGTGGGATGAAAAACCTCAGTTTCAAGGAGAAAAACCATACCACTTCTGTATGAGACTGGATAACTCACCTTTAGTTGAAAAGTCCTGATAAAGGTTCCTTGTGTCCTAGATGAGATGCAAACTCAGGTTGTTCCAACCAAAGAGCATCGTTGAAAATGACTGAGCTACAGAGGCTCTGGGGAATGAAAAAGGAAGATAGTGAAACTATAGAACATTTAGCTGAATGCTATATTTGTCATTTGTATATTGATTGATATCTCTCAGAAATAAGTTATGAGAAGATATATTAATGCAAGAAATTTTTTTTCTGTGAGTTTGTTTTATGTATAATATTTGTAATCTATACAATTGTCATATAGTTATCTAATTCAAATTCATTAATAAGAATTTGAATTAGATAACTGTATGTAATACTCTCAGGAATGTACAGGATATTATGACCTGAGAAGTTTACATCACTGCTGAATTTATACCAACAAATTTTCCTCCAAATATAATTTGCTATCTGTCAGAACTCCAATATTATTAGACTGCATATTTTGGTCTTTCTCTGTTTTTTTTTTTCCTGCCATCCTTGTTTTAAATAAAACTTATCTCTCTCATTCTCTTTAAGTGACTACATTCCCTGAGATTAGCTCTGCTCAAACATTCTGAATGTTAACAATGTCAATTTCTTTTCTAATATCCTCATTTTTAATATGGTTGTGCCATTGGTGCCAACTGTTCACTATGCTAATCTTTCTCAGACTTATCATAGATGTGGTCTCTAGTTTTTGATCGAGTGTGTTATTTCTACCCAGCTCTCAGATCCATAAGTTAAAATTGATTAGAACATTGGTTTGCATACGGCTGGTTTAGACTAATTTCTCTCTTAGTCCACATAAATTTATTCTGTTGACTTCTTACCATACCAGCTTGCTAATTCTGTTGTGTATTCTATGTTTAATTTGCTATCTTTGCTAAAAATTGTGCCTACAATAGCTGAAACGTTTTACTTGTTCTATAGGATTTCCATTCAAGATGCAGTTGATGTTTTCAGTGTTCCTGCCTATTTTCATAGTCTGTGTTTTTATTAATTTTTTATATACCAAATATTACAGCAGCTTTTCAATTTACGTAAGGAATCCTAAATAAATCCTGTACTGGATTTATTTAGGAGTCTAACATCTTCATAAAGTAAACAGCTGGGATTAATTATTATTATGTGATAAGTTTTAAAAGAGGTAAACCGTGAGTAGACATAACTATACAAATAAATAACGGAAAAACTCACGTAGAAATATTATTTAATAGTATAATTTTCGCCTGTGTGTCACAGGCATCTTCAGTACAATTAGGCACAAAAATTAAACACTAACTGACAATTTAAAAAAGCGCCACCTAAGTAGCTGGTGTAAGATAACTAAAAAGGTCAATAACTTTCCTAAAAAAAAAAAAAAAAAAAAAAAAAATTAATACAATAAAAAGTTAGGAAAGATTAGCTGATTTGTAAAATACTATCTCCCATAAAGGGGATAGTACTTTACAAATCAGCTAATCTTTCCTAACTTTTTATTGTATTAATTTTTTTAGGAAAGTTATTGACCTTTTTAGTTATCTTACACCAGCTACTTAGGTGGCGCTTTTTGGAATTGTCAGTTAGTGTTTAATTTTTGTGCCTAATTGTACTGAAGATGTCTGTGACACACAGGCGAAAATTATACTATTAAATAATATTTCTACGTGAGTTTTTCCGTTATTTATTTGTATTATTATTATGTGGGTATATCCATAGTCAGAAGACTCATCATGGGAGACTTACACAAACCTTTATATACACAATAACTATCATATCTTTCCGTAAACTCAATCACCTGTCAGGGCACTCAAAATTACATCTAGAAGTCCATTCTTCCCTCTTCAAGCAAAAATTCTAGTCCGCATGTTCTTTCACAACCTGCAGGGGTGATCCTTTGTCTGTGTTTTTCATATATTGAAAACTTTTTGTGTCAGTTTTATGGAATTTGTTTTGATATTGTATCTATAAAGAAATTTTTATACTCTGAGTGTTTATTAATTATACAAGGATTCAATTCCGATTTTTGCAATGACTTTCAACTATTTCTTTTAGAATCCAGAAAATCAGACTCAAGACCAAATAAAAAATATATACATTTAACAAAACTATCATCATCATCAAATTCCTGACATTTACCCTCAAGGGGTGTACAGGATACGATAGTACTACATGAAAAATTTTCATAACTTCCTATATACAATTTTCCTCCAAATCAATCTGTTACTTCTCAAGGCTCCAACATTGTCAGATTTTATATTTCTATCTTCTGAGGCGGGGTGCTTAAGGGTCAAAGCTGTATAATTGAGAGGAGAACTCCACATAGCCTTTAAAGGAATGCGGAGAACCGACCAGGGCTTCTGACCTAATGTTCAATCCTCAGCTTCTTGTGGTGCACCCTGTTGGGTATCTACCTAGATACTGAACAAACGAGGATGAGCTGCCAATTTGGGATTTAACCGACCAAATTGTATTCTTATTGGCTTAAACCAATATACAAATGATGGTACAACATGATGAAATTTCATGCTGGCTGGGGCATCACCCGGTTAAACAAGGTCACCATTGTTTTCACCAGGGAACCAGGGCGAACAGCGAAAAGTCAGCTACTGGAACAAATCTGAAAGCACACCCCAACTCAACATCACCAGAGTTAAAGATCGGTACTATCAACATAAGAAGCCTGAATGGCAAAGAAATGGAGCTAGCTGAAGAATTAGATAAGTACCAGATCGACATAATAGAGGTGACTGAAACAAAAAAGACAAAAACTGGTAATGTTGCAATGACTATCTGTGCTCTATGACTACCTGAGATCTATCTGAGCAATAAATATAAGATGTTATATTCAGGCAATGGCAATCAAGTAAAAGGAGTAGCCATAGTATTCAACACAAAATACGAGACTAATCTTCTTGAATGGCTGGCAGTCTCAAGTAGAGTGATGTGGGCAAATATCAGAATGGGGAATTGGACAATGAGACTTATTTGTGCCTATGGTCCCACAGAAGGTTCTACTAAGGTAGAAGTGGAGGAATTTTTTTAATGCTTTAGAAAAAGCAACTGACACAATGAAAAAGGAAAAATTGGTCCTTGTTGGGTATCTAAATAGCAGAGTAGGAAATGATTGTCAGACATACAAAAATATTTTGGGAAAATTTGGAGAAAAGAGCAAAGCTAATGATAATGGCAGATACCTGTTGGATTTCTGCTCAGGACATGGACTGGTTATTACTAACACCATGTTCCAACATAAAAATGTGCACAAATTCACATGGAGAGAAGAGGCAAGGAATAAAAAAAGTCTCATTGACTATGTTATTGTTGATAGTGATGTTTTCTCCCTGGTGCAGGACACCAGAGTGTACAGAGGATTTGAAATTGGAAGCAATCGCTATTTAGTCTTGAGCAGGATAAAATTGAATTTCATATTGAAAAGAATGACATGTAAGAAAGTTTTAAAGCAAATAAAAGTTGAGCAGCTCTCAGATGTGAACTGTAGACTAAAATACACAAAGATTATGGAAGAAAAAATGGAAGTGTTTGAGAACAGGAACCAAACCGTGGAGATTGAGTGGCAAGCCTTGAAGAACACCCTGATTGATTCAACCAGCAAGGCATGTGGTGAGGTTGTCTGCAAGGATAGAAAAAATCAGAACTCCATGGTGGAGTTCTGATTTTTCTGAAAGCATATCAAAAGTACCTGGCAAATAAGTCAGCTTGTGCTCTTAGAGAATATAGAAACAAATATAAGAAAGCGAAACACTGTGTAAAACTAGCTCAACAAAAGTCATGGGAGGACTTTGGCAAAAACATAGAAAATAAATATCAAGAAGGTAAGATATTCTGGAGGTTGTTGAAGAAGCTTAAAATGGAGGAAAGAGTGCTGTAAAAGGAAGTAGAGATGATAAAGGTGACATGAAAACAGGAGAAAAAGATATCTTGAAGTATGGAGTAATTACTTCAAAAAATTGCTAAATGAAACAAGCAGTGATAGCAGTGTTTAAAAACACTCAACCAGCATACAGGCATGAATATATATACATACTTGTAGTAGAAAAAGGCATCAAAGGCTTAAAATGTGGAAAGGCAGCAGGAGTAGATGATATTCGACCAGAAATGCTGAAGTATGGTGGTATAAAAGTCTTACAGTGGCTGCAATGTATAGTTCAGAAAGCCTGGATAGAGGGACAAATTCCTGATGATTGGAGTAGAGCTCTCATAGTACCCATATATAAAAAAGGAAATAAAACTGAATGTGAGAATTACAGAGGTATTTCCCTACTGAGTGTTCCTGGCAAGATCTATGCAAGTATACTGGAGAAACGGTTGAGAAGAATTGTGGATGAAAAGCTTGATGAGGAACAAGCTGAATTCAGGCCAAATAGAGGCTGTCTGGATCAGATCTTCACTTTACAACAAATAGTTGAGAAAGCTTGGGAATATAACAAAGATCTGTATTTAAGTTTTGTCGATCTGGAAAAGGCATATGATAAGGTGCCAAGAGAGAATCTATTCAATACGCTACAGTTATATGGTGTAAATGGGGCATTATATCAAGCAATACTTAATCTTTATTTGAGTTGTAAATCAGCAGTTAGAATTGAAGGAAGTACAGGAAGATGGTTTAATGTTAAATCTGGTGTGAGACAAGGATGTACATTATCCTCTCTATTATTCATTATCTATATGGATCACATTATGAATGAAAGTGGTATTAAACATGATATCAAAATTGGAGATGTTAATGTCAGCTCTTTGTTTTATGCGGACGATGTTATACTTCTAAATATATCCGCTACAAGTTTGCAAGATTTCCTGATTAAATTGAATAACTGTTGTAATAGGTATGGTGCGAAGGTCAGCAATAAAAAGACAAAGACAATGAAAATAGGTAGAATAGTTGAAAATGTCAACTGTGTTGTGAACGGAGAACCCGTGGAACAAGTAAAACACTTGACCAAAGACTAGAGACTGCAGATATGAGAGTCCTGAGAAATATTAGAGGGGTGAATTGATGGCATCAATGGCAATATCATATTAAAAACGAGGATATTAGAAAAGAACTTGACATTGTCAGCATCCAGGAATGCGTTAGCAGAACTAATCTCAGGTGGAATGGGCGAGGAAAGAATGGCAAAACAAGTGTTCTCTGCCAGGTTAGCAGGAAAACGACCCAGAGGAAGACCATGAAATAGGTGGATTGACACGGTACAAAGTCAATTTTATGCCATCTGTTCATGCCCCCTAATCTTTCTCACGACTCTCATATCTGTGGCCTCTAGTCTTTGGTGAAGTGTTTTACTTCTGACCCAGCTCTCAGATTCATAAGTTAAAATTGGTTTGAACACTGTCTTGTATACAGCTAAATTAGTGTTTTGACTAATTTATCTGTTATTAAATATAAACTTTTTCATTTGACTTTTAATCATACCAGCTTTGTTGAATCTGTTGTCTAGGAACCTTGGTTGTCGAACTTAATTCATTCCCAAAGACTGTTCGGAAACCGAATTGTTCGAAAACTGAAACCATTTTCCCATAAGAATTAATGTAAAAGGGATTAATCTGTTCCCGAACCCGAGGTGATTGTTTATTTAAACCTTTACAATAGTACTTCATGCATAAAATCGTATCCCAAAATGATGAAAATCCATAAAATCTTACATAAAAAGAATAAACACAATAAATAGATAAGATATAGACGAAAATTGATCACCTCTTTATTTTTGAGTATTATACAGATCGTTGATTTCGCCATACTGAACTGCATAACAAGATCCGAGACATGAACAGCATTTTCATTTTGGATATGATTTCTTTTTTCATCTCTATTGTGGTGGTTCTAACAACTTTTCTTTTTGGTTTGCTGCTATCACTATTGTTCTGCGGTTCCATGGAGGTTAATTAATAATTTATGAAAAAAAAAACCAACAGAACATAAAGAAAATCAAGAAAACTCACTGCAAATTCGAGCAGGTATCTGCACTGAACGAAGGATGCCGTCTAACTGATACTTTCCTGCTTTATAGCTCAGCATGCAGAGCACGTGGTTGCCATTTGTCTGTTTGTAAAATATATGTTCGGGAACTGAATTGTTCGAGAACAGAGGCATTCGACAACTGAGGTTCCACTGTATTTCCATATTTAATTTACCATCTTCACTAAAAATCGTGCCTAAGTAGCCGAAATGTTTTTCTTGTTCTATAGGTTCTCCATTCACAATGCAGTTGATATTTTCAATGCTTCTGCCTGTTTTCATTGTCTTTGTCTTGTTATTGCTGACCTTCATACCATATCTTTTACAACAGTTATTCAATTTGGTCAAGGAATCTTGCAGACTTGTAGCAGATTTATTTAGAGGTATAAAGCAGAGAGCTGTCATTAACATGTCCAATTTTGATATCAGGTTTAATACCACTTCATAATATGATCCACATAGATAATGAATAACAGAGGGGATAATGTACATCCTTGCCTGACACAAGATTTAATGTTAAACCATCTTCCTGTACTTCAATTCTAACTGCCGACTTATAGCTCAAATAAAGACCAAGTATTGCTTGATATAATGCCCCACTGACACCATACAGCTGTAGCATTTTGAATAGCTTCTCTCTTGACATCTTTTCATATGCTTTTTCCAGATTTACAAAACAATACAGATCTTTGTTATATTCCCATTATTTCTCAACTATTTTTTGTAAAGTGAAAATCTGATCCTGACAACCTCCATTTGGCCTGTTACTTGAGCATCTTTTTATCATAAATCTTACCAGGAACAGTCAGTAGAGAAATACCTCTGTAATTCTCACATTCAGTTATATTTCCCTTTTTTTATATGGGTTCTACGAGAGCTCTGCTCCAATCATCTGGAATTCGTCCCTCTGTTCAGACCCCCTTAACTATGCAGTGCAGCCACTGTAAGACTTTTATACCTCCATACTTGAGCATTTCTGGTCGTATATCATCTATTCCAGCTGCCTTTGCACATTTCAGACTTTTGATGGCTATTTCAGGAATACATATCCATATTTCTTCAAATATAGATATGTATTCCTGATTGCATGCCTAGTCAGTGTTTTTTTTATCATTGTGCTATCATCACTGCTAGTTTGATTTAGCAATTTTTCGAAGTACACTTGGTCGTCGACTTACGACCGACTTCCATTCTGGCTGACAGGTCGTAAGTTGATCTGGTCGTATGTCGGCCATATATTTATTAACAGTATTCTTTAACCTTTCTAATCTTTTAAATTTATAATTATGTATATTTTACATAATGTGAAAAATAATACTGTACATACTGTAAACATAAAAATACAATCTAAAATTAATGTAAAAATTAATAGAAATGAAATTTACAAAATCAATTTTTAATCTTTGCTTGTGCTGGGTTGTGGATTGTCAGGGTCATGTTCTTGGGTTGTGGTAGGAGATGTTCTCTTGATGAGTAACATGCTGAGCTTTGTTTTAACAGTTTGTTTCTTTTTTTCTTCATATATCTCACGATAACAACGCACAGCATCTTGAATGATACTTTCAACCTTTGTGAATCGTTCGAGATTAGGGTCCATTGCTTTGAAACTGGCGAGAGCTTTATTCAGTTTAGAAAAAGAATCTGATAAACTCTTTGCAGTGAATTTCTTTATTGGCTCCTCTTCTTCTTTCTCTTCTTCCTCTCTCGCTTTTTCTTCTGACACTCTCTGTGCTTCCAATTCAATCAACTCTTCATCCGAAAGTTCTTTTATTTCACAATCTAGCAACTCATCTACGTCTTCTATTTCACATTCTAATTTAAGATTTTTTGCTAGTTTAACTATTTTTTCTGTAACCACTTCCAGTTCCTCTCCGTTTTCAAATCCTTCAAATGTATTTGCATAACATTTTAGACACTTTTTCCAAATTACCGACATACAATTCTTTGTTACACATTCCCATGCAGTCGAAATATTCTTGATACACTGAAGAATGTTGTACTGCTTCCAAAAGTTTCGCAAAGATAAATCAGCATCAGAATCTATCTCTTCGATGGCTTGTGCGAATGTCGTTCTGAGATAGTGAGCCTTGAATGCTGAAATAGCACCCTGATCCGTGGGTTGAATGAGAGCGGTTGTGTTATGTGGCATAAAAATCACTCTAACATCATTTTGAAGGTCGTCCAGATGAGGAGGGTGGGCAGGGGCATTGTCCATAATCAATAAAATCTTGAAAGGAATACCTCTCTCTGCAAAATATTCACGAGCCTGGGGAATAAAGCAGTTCATGAACCAGTCTTCGAACAGTGCTTGAGTCATTCAAGCTTTAGGGTTTGAACGGTAGTAAATGGGCAGTGTGTGCTTGTTGATGTGCTTAAATGCACGAAGGTTTTCTGAACGATTAATGAGAAAAGGCTTCAGCTTAAAATCCGCGGCATTCCCACCAACTACAAAGTCGACTGATCCTTAAAAGCTTTGAATCCTGGCATCCTCTTTGCTTCTTGGTGTATGTACGTACGATTAGGCATGCGTTTCTATCGCAAGCCGGTTTCATCTACATTAAATATTTGTTCCGGTAGATAACCTTCTTCTTTGATTAAAGAGTCGAAACCATCAATGAATTTTTGGGCTTCACCTGCACTTCCTGCTTCTCCTGTGACACGTACAGTATGCAAAGCAAATCTTTTTTTTTAAAACGCTTAAACCAACCAGTACTAGCTACTTCTGTGTAATCGTCTTTGGCACGTGATTTTAAACTCTGAAACAGACTTCTAGCATTCGCTTGCACTGTGCAAAGGCTCATGGGTGAATTTTTCTGTATTAAATCTTCCATCCACATAAACAACAATTTCTCCATTTCATGGATGGGTCCCTGTCATTGTTTGGTTAAAATTGTAGACTTCATAGGTGCAGAACCTTTCACAGCCTCTCGAATTCTTTCTTTGTCCTTAAGTATCATCAATAGCATGGAATGCGATAACTTCAAGTCACGTGCTATCGTATTCACTTTCTTTCCACCTTCATACTTCTGGATAACTTTCATTTTACACTCTAAGTCAATAGTTTCCTTGACTTTTTAGCTGGCGTATCTGTAGATGAAGGTAATTTCCTTTTACTAGACATTTTATGGGTAGTATTTCAGTAGAATTTTAATTAATACACCACACGCAACAGATGCTTGAAAGCAACTGAGTGTATGTGAGAGATAGTTATCGTAAGCGGGTTATCGTATGATAACTATCGTATCCTATAGTTA
This sequence comes from Typopeltis vanoorti, assembly GCF_054136105.1. Taxonomy (NCBI): domain Eukaryota; kingdom Metazoa; phylum Arthropoda; class Arachnida; order Uropygi; family Thelyphonidae; genus Typopeltis; species Typopeltis vanoorti. The sequence goes on from NC_143566.1 coordinate 87,382,075, forward strand.
TCGTACACGCAGCTGCCTGATTTATTATTAATTTATTCAGTAATTTATTTTATTTTTTGTGGTCGTAAGTGCGGACGATTGTAAGTCACATAGGTTGTAAGTCGACGACCAGGTGTAATTACTCCATACATCAAGGATATCTTTTTCTCCAGTTTTCATATCACTTTTATCATCTCTAATTCCTTTTACAGAACTTTTCCCTCCATTTCTGAGCTTCTTCAACAACCTCCAGAATATCTTGCCACCTTCTTGATATTTATTTTGTATGTTCTTACCAAAGTCTTCCCATGACTTTTGTTTAGCTATTTGTTTAGCTTTCTTACATTTGTCTCCGTACTCTCTAAGAGTGCAAGCTGACTTATTTGCCAGGAACTTTGGATATGCTTGCCTCTTTAACTTCCTGTGTCCACCATGGAGTTCTGATTTTTTCCATCCTTGCGGACAACCTCACCACATACCTCTCTGGCTGAATCAGTCAATTTTTTCTTCAGAGCTTGCCACTGAATCTCCAAGGTTTGGTTCCTGTTCTCAAACTCTTTCATTTTTTTTTTTTTTCAATAATCTTTGTGTATTTTAGTCTACAGTTCACATCTGAGAGCTCAACTTTTATTCACTTTAAAACTTTCTTACATGTTATTCTTTTCAATATGAAATTCGATTTTATCCTGCTCAAGACTAAAAGGGGATCACTTCCAATTTCAAATCCTCTATATACTCTGGTATCCTGCACCAGAGAGAAAATATCACCATCGACAATAACATAATCAATGAGACTTTTCTTATTCCTTGCCTCTTCACGAATTTGTGCACATTTTTATGTTGGAACATGTTGTTAGTAATAACCAGTCCATGTCCTGAGCAGAAATCCAACAGGTATTTGCCATTATTATTAGCTTTGCTCTTTTCTCCAAATTTTCCCCAAATATTTTTGATCTGATAATCATTTCCCACTCTGCTATTTAGATCTTCAACAAGGACCAGCTTTTCATTTTTCATTGTGTCAGCTGCTTTCTCTAAAGCCTCAGAAAATTCCTCCACTTCTACCTTAGCAGAACCTTCTGTGGGACCATAGGCACAAATAAATCTCATTGTCCAGTTCTCTAGTCTGATATTTGCCCACATCACTGTACTTGAAACTGCCTGCCATTCAAGAAGATTAGCCTCGTATTTAGTGTTAAATACTATGGCTACTCCTTCTTTTCCTTGATTGTCATTGCCTGAATATATTTTGTATTTATTGCTCAGAAAGATCTCACCAGTTTGTCGTTTTTGTTTCAGTTACCCCTATTTTATCGATCTGATACTTATCCAGTTCCTCTGCTAGCTCCATTTCTTTGCCATTCAGACTTGTTATGTTGACAGTACCGATCTTGAACTCTGGCGATATTGAGTCTGGGTGAGTTTTAGGATTTGTTCCAGTAGCTGACTTTTCGCTGTTTGCCCTTGTTCCTTGGTGAAAACAATGGGTGGCTTGTTTAACCAGGCAATGCCCTAGCCGGCATGAAATTCTGTCATGTCATGCCATCATTTTGTATTTTGGTTTAAGCCAATAAGAATACAATTTGGTTGTAAATCCCAAATTGCCAGCCCATCCTCGTTCGTTCAGCATTCAGGCAGATACCTAACAGGGTGCACCATGAGAAGGTGAAGATTAGGTCAGATAACCTGGTCAGTTCTCTGCATTCCTTTAAAAGCTATGTGGTGGTCTCCTCTCAGTTATACAGCTTTGTCCCTTAAGCACCTCTTAATAAAACTAAAACATTATATACTTTAAATAACTACAAAATCAACTGGATCTAAGGCCTTCTAAATTAAATCTACACTTTAGATATTTTCTTATACGAAATATTAAAATCATTCATTCTCTGACTCATTCTGTTATTGGATTGTTTGACATATACTTAATCACGTCTATGACTGAACACCTTGTTTTCACAACAACAAAAATGTTCATCAGAGTCCATTTCTTTGTTAGGGCCTTTTCCAGAAATATAAACATTTGCTTCGTTTTTTCCATGGGATCCTTTCTTATCACCCTTATGTAGCATAGAATATTATTCCCTCTTGTCTCATTGAAGTGTAAATACTCTTACCTCTTGCAGTTTAATTTGATTTCATCAGTTGCTTTTTCCATAGAAATCCGGTGTCCTTAAGACAGAAGAAAAAATTTTCCATTCAGCGTTTCTCGAACATTCAAATGGGATCCTTAGAAAGTTGACTCTAATATCTTCTTCTATAAACTAAACACTTGTTGACAGTCTCAACTCCTCCAGTTTAAAGACTCACAGTTCTAAGATTCCTTTTCGAAATGCTCTATTATTATTCTTCTGACTGTCACGTAAAACTTAAAAACTTCCTAACAACAAAATTTCTCCAGTTTGCATTTTTAAACTTCCATTAGTTTCTCTCGTTTTCCTCGTTACTCCAATACTGAACGCGCTCTCTGTCAGTTGTCAATCACACATCAAACATCAGCGGGCATATGCACTCCATGCAAATGGCAAGCAAGAAGTTATGTATAATGGCTGACACATTGTCTTTCTTTACCGACAAGAGAATATCTTCACAAAACACAACAAATATTTCAACACTTAACAATTTTAAATTAAAAAAAAAATTGAAATGATACAACTATCAAAATCTAGTAAGTACTTCTAAATTTGAAACGCTTTACATTTTATTTACAATAATAATATCAATAACAGGTATATCACTAGCTGATATATGTGTTACAAAACCAAAACTAATAATATATTAACATAAACAATTTGAAAAATATTCATAATTTTAAATTATGAATATTTTTAAACTATGATTATTTTTAAACCATTCTTCGGGATATCTACATCACCTTTATTAAATAATGCCCCTATCAATTTTGCATAATCAGCAAACAACCAAGTATTTTCCTCTTAAATCATTTAATATATCAATAATATACCAATTAAAGAGTAGCGGCTGTAGTACAGTCCCTTGAGGCACTCCATTAGTCACCTTCATTCTCCTAGATTCCACTCCATACATATACTGTCTGTCAGCCATTGCCCTATACATGCTACCAGCTTCATATCCATTCCAATTTGCTCTAACTCATGTAATAGTTTTCATTGTGATATTCTGTCAAATGCTTTTGCATATTCCAGCACTATTATGGCATAGCCATTTTCCTTATCTAATTCTGCTATCACTATTATAAAACATGAGTAAATTACTAAGGCAGAATCTACCTTTTACAAAGCTGTGCTGCACCATTCTCCCCTTAGAGTATTATATTCCTATCTACCCATTCCTAGTGATGTGTAGAAAGGCTTATGTGTTCGTCGTACATGTTGTTTAATTTTGACGGTATATATCAGAGTAAATAATTATTTATTGACTTATTGCTGATATTATAACCAGCATCTTCAGAGCACAAAAACACAGTTTGTCACAGTACACGAGACTATAACAACATGGTGTAACAAAGGGACTAGTTTAACAAAATTGTAGCAACAACACAAAGACTAAAGTCCTAATTAGGTGCCCTCTATCTTTAAAAAAAAAAAAAAAAAAAAAAAAAAATACAGAGAGAGAAAGCAGGTACTAGTTATGTCTTAAGATGACTGTCTCCCAAATCTTAGGCAAATTTCTACAGCCATATTTGTTGAGATTCGGAGTATGTTTCAAGGCTTCTGTTGCTTCTAAGAACAATCTCTCTGACTTGTAAAAGCTTCTGTGCAGTACTTTTGTTTTCTTCCAGTTGATTGTGCAGGGGTATCCAAAGCATGGTCTGCTAGGCCCGACTTGCCATAGTGCCAGATGTATCTTTTATGTTCACTGATGCAGATGTCCGCAGTTCTTCCTGTTTGACCATAGTAAGCTTGATCACACGAGCAGAGTACTTAGATTTACTCCTGGATGTGAATAAAGGAGGGATGCTGTCCTTAGGTGAATGGATGAGAATTGCTAATTTGACACACGGTCTGAATACAGTGCGTAGTTCATGTTTATTGAGAATTCTAGATATTTTTTCTGATATGCCTTTAATGTATGGGATAATGATTGTTTTGTTGTAGTTCTCTGTGGTGGATAGTGGGAGGGGGGGGGGTTCTTAGGAGCATTTAGTATTTTGTTAATCTTATGGAGATTATAGCCATTGGCCAAGAAGGTGTGGCATAAGTGAGCCAGTTCAGCAGCAAGAGCATTGTCATTGGAACAGGTTGCTCTCGCTCTGTGGGTTAGCATTTTTAAGATACCATACTGTTGAGAAAGGTGATGGTGTGATTGTTTGTATAGATATCTCCCTGTATGTGTGGGTTTTCTAAAAACTGAGAATGATAAGGAACCATCTGGAGGACATGTAATTAGTGTATCCAGGAAGGGCAGACAGTTATTAGCTATTTAAATGTGCTAAGAATGTATCCAATGCGCCTGGGCCATGTGGCCAAATAGCAAGCATATTGTCAACATAGCATAGCCAAAGTGTTGATTTGAGAGTGGCTGTATTGATAAGTAGTTTTTCCAGGTATTCTATGTAGAAGTTGGCTAAAGGGTGAGAAAGGGAGAAGCCCATAGCTATCCCATCTAATTATTTGTATATTTTCCCTTTCCATGTGAAATCTCCTGCATGTATTGTAAATGTAAATAGTTCAGATATATCAACGGGAAAGTGCGACTTTAGCAGATTAAGGGTTGCTATTACAATTAGTTGTACATTTGGGAATAGTGAGGTGATACCAAAGCTCACCATTAAGTCTGAACTTTTTCTAAATTTAAATCTTTTAATTTATCTAAGAGGTATGTGGATAAACCTTCTTTTTGAGAAATTTAGTTAGCTGCCCTTTCTCTTTTTCAAGTTCTTTGGCTGCTCTTTTTTTATTTGCACTGGATATTTTTTTTTCGTCTCCATTATGCCCAAATTTATTCTGAAGTAAAAAATAAAAAATTTGGTAAGACAAAAAATAAATGTAAATAAAAAAAAATGAAAATACTTAAAGAAATGCATAAATTTTTCACTGGTTTGTAAAGCCTCAGGTTAAATTTTGAATCTACTTACCTCAGTGTGAATTAACTACATATTCACTGTGAGTTTAGCAATCAACAATTCTATGATTTACAAACCAAACAATGCGTGTGGTCTGTTCTACAAAAAAAAATGCCCGAATGTCTCTTCATAATAGAGGTTAAGCTGGATACACGTGAGTGAGTGCCTCACGTTCTAACTGGCGAATGCACGCTGCATGTAATAAAAAAAACCAGTAGTGTAAGGCATGCCCCCCTATAACAGAATGCTCTGGACAAGCATTGGCTTGTTTAGTGCTTCCACCAGCTTTATACTACACAGCAAAAAACAACTTGCAGTTTTTGCTGAATGTTATTAAAAGTTGCTGTATTTATTACAACATATTTAGTGCATATCCACATTTAAAAAAAAAAAAAATCAACTAAACGCCTTTTATTCCCGAATAGGGAGTAGGCGAGGCCTTTATACCCTATCTAGCTTTTGGAGACTGAGTGGGCAGTTCAATCTCCACCGGTAGCCAATCAGAGAGAGCTGGCCCATGTCTATCACTAATTATAGCAGCCACCAATGAAGAGGCTGGCAAACAAGTGCTGCCATCTCTTGGTACCTAACCCTAACAAGATATATCACTGTCTGAAATAATGTGGGTACTGCGGTCGATTTTCTTGAGTTTACGGGACGAAAAACCCGCTTGCCTGTGCCAGAGATCGACTAACTCGGGAACCGGTCGAAGATAAACTTAGAAAAAGTTCCTCCAGTCAGCGACTAGACTAGAACCTAGGTCTAACTTCAAGCAGTCAAGCGCAGAGGACGCAAGCGCCACTTCCACTGAGCTACACAGGCTTTATCCACATTTAATAAACACTAATATTGAAACATGTTTTTATTTTATTTTTTTCTACTCACTTCAGTACCCCTTGAAGAAGGTGCCCCGATGTGATGCATTGCCTACCTACCATGTTAAACTGGCCCTGGTAATAGCAACCAATTAAATAATCATTTACAAAGAATGAAAATCTTCCATACTTTCAGGATAGGAAGACAATCATTCTGATTTATGAGGGTGGTCTGAAAAGTTCTCGGCCTCGACCATAGATGGCAACACTACTGGCAAGATTTTTTTTTTTCTAAGTCGGTACATCTGTCATAAGCATCCATGTGAAATTGCAAGCCATTCCATCAAGTAGTTTGTTTTATACAGCTGTCTGAAGCAAAAGTGTTGTCTGTATCCCTTGAAAAGGATAAAATTGAGTATCATGCGGTTATAAAATTCTTTGTAAAAGAAGGTTTAATGCCAAAAGAAATTCATTTGAAGTTCATAAAAGTTTATGGGCACTCTTCTCCTTCGTTTTCAACAATTAAGAAATGGGCTGCCAAGTTTAAATGTAGCCATACCAACCTTGAAGATGAATCACGTGAAAGACGTCCAAAAAGTGTAACAACACCAGAAATCTTTGATCAAGTGCATGATATGGTATTGGATGACCGGCGAGTCAAAGTGCATGAAATTATAGGCATTTCAAAAGAACACGTAGGATATATTTTGCATGAAGAATTGCAAATGAAAAAGCTTTGCGCAAGATGGATGCATGCTCACAGCAGATCAAAAACGCACTCGCATGAAAATCTCTGAACAGTGCTCTTGGAGCATTTTAACAAGAATAAAACTGAATTTGTGCATTGATTTATTACTATGGATGAGACTTAGATTAACCATTACACACCAGAATCCAAACAGTGGACAGAAGCTGGTTGTTCAATGCCAAAGATAAAGTCGGTTCCATCAGAGGAAAGATCATGACATCGATGTTTTGGGATTTGGGACTAAAGGCATTTTGTTTATTATCTTGAAAAGGGTAAAACAATAACTGGGGAATATTATTCCAATCTTTTATCCTGACTAGATGAAAAAATTCATGAGAAAAGACCCAGTTTGCAGAAGAAAAAAATCATCTTTCATCAGGACAATGCATCTACTCACAAAGGTGTTTTGGCAATGGGAAAATTAAGGGATCTGCACTATGAATTGTTGGAACAACCACCCTATTCCCCAGATTTGGCTCCCTCTGACTTCTGTCTCTTCCCAAAACTAAAGCTCTTCCTTGTCGGGTCAGCATTTTTCTTCGAATCAAGAGGTGATTGCAGCCTGAGAACTACTACAGGGATGGCATAATGGTGCTGGAATAAATGTATTAGTCTTAAGGGAGATTATGTTGAAAAATGAAAATAATTTTGAAATTATAAATTAATTTTTTCATTGTTAGACCGAGAACTTTTCAGACCACCCTTGTAGTTGGCATTCCCTATTTGAGTTTTAAAATTATGCCGTGTTATGCAATTGGCTCTCATTATAGCAAACAGCAGAGCCCAAAAGAATAGTTTGTTATAACGAATTCCCTTTATGAATTTGTTATTATGAGAGTTGACTGTAACTTGCAACATTTTCTGCATAGCTAACCCAAAATGTTTTCATTGCTACTTATATTTTGCAGATTCATGCTAATTGTAGAGTTCGCCGTGTATACTTTTCTGATAGACTGTATTCAGAAGATGAGCTTCCTGCAGAATTCAAGTTGTACATACCTGTACATAATAAAGCAAAAGCCTCTGCATAAAAAGAAGTGACTTATTTGTAATTGTTGCTCTAGAATAATACTTTTTTTTTGTAAAAATTTCATTCTTGTTTTAATATATTTTAGTTTAGTTACGTTTTTATTAAATAAGCACACTGTTTCTTTTCAAGTAAGAAATATACTCCACAGAACTGCCATGCCATTTATGAATAATCATGCCACCTTGTATATGTACTTCATCAGCTGGAACATTTTAAGAACTTTTTCAATTTCTCAGAGGCCAGTTTTAAATTTTTGGAATATATTATGGCAAAAAATAAAGTTTTATCTGATAATACTGTTGATTGGTTAGTTAATGAAACATACTTTTATGAGTAGGTAGCACAGATTTTGTGCTATTAATTTTAATATTTTATTTTTCTGGAATAAAATGATAAAATATTTATTATAGTGGAATAACAGTGCAACTTGAGCAAGCTTTCAGCAACAACATCAAAAGTAATTTTTTTATATGCTTCAGTACATCTTTCAAGCAAGGCAGATCTTTATTGTAAACATACTTCACCATATCAAAGCCTTTATTATAAATTTTTGTTTTCATTGTGTACACCTAACCCTCGTATAATGCGGTACTTATACAACTCGGTTTACAAATTGTAGTAACCCTTGTTCAATTTGGTACTTATACAACATGGTTTCGAAATAACACAGTCTACAAATTGTATTAACCCTTTATCTTTTCATATATTTTTCACAATGCGACTTAAAAATCAAATTTTGTCTTCGTTAAATTTGAGTCTGCCCGTATCGCACATGTAGTTATAAGTAACAAATTTATATTAGGGGAAATACTCTTTAGCATGCATGTACGTCAATTTTTTACCATATATATATTGTTTATTGTTGAAAATCATCTTTGTTTGCTGCCAGGAAAGCGCTTTAAAAATCATAAGTGTATTAATCTCAAGCTAAACACTTTATTTTCTGGGGAGTTACATACAATATGTAATGCTTTTTTTATGTAAAAAATTTATTTTTATATTAATGGCTACTTTGAGGGCTTTTGCGATGGTCATAAACAACTAGTGAATCAATTCATGTGGAAATAGATTTAAATGAGGAACTGGTACAGTTAATAGATTACGTTGAACCAAATGGCGGGGAAAGTTCTGCCGAAGATTATGATTGCGTTAAAGAATTCGATTCAAAGAAATTAGCAGAAGGATTGGACTGGGCGAGGAAGTTATTTTACGGATAATGATCACTCAATGGAGTGCACTGGAAAATACACGAGACAATTGGATATTTAACTCCATATTATGAACTTAATAAAAAAAATTGCAGCATAGTGATAATAAGGTCTTATTTCTGACTTCTTGATAACTAAACTAGCCGAAGTAGACAATGAGAATCAGTAGCACACTCAGGATTTAATCTTGCAGGGCGGGGTTGAGAATACACACTACTCATTGCATACGACCTATGATGGCATCTGCAATGATCGCTGATAAGTAGTATAGAAATAGAAGACATGATGCAACATAAATTTAAAAAAATTAATTTTAATTAGGAAAAGATTTTGGAAAATTTTCTATTTTTTTTCTTTGGGGGGACAGGGCCCCCCTTTCCCCCCACTGATGAGAATTATGCAAATGATGTCCAAGAGATTTGAAGTGATGAGACGTCCAGCCACTCATAAATAAAGAACATCTTCGAAATGTTATTTTTGAAGACAGTGATGACGATTAAAATATGCGATTTTATTTTGCCTAAAACATTTATGCATTATGTGCAATGAAGTTTACGTATAATTTTTATAAGTTTATACTATGTATTGTTTCATAGTTTGTTTTCTTAGCTTACTTAATTACCTGAATTAAATAAAAATATTTTTTTGTTGGATATGTCATTGTTTCTATAATTAAAAAAAAAAAAAAAAAAAAAAACGATTTTGGAACATAACTCTACTTTTTCTGTGTGATCTGAGTCTCTCATAACGCTGCATTTCCATTGAACCTAACATCCACGTTATACGAGGGTTACCTGTACTTATTTTCTAAGCAGTGCTGAACACTTGTGGTGCATTTGCTTCCTGGTTTTAGTGTTCTTACACTTATTTTCTATTGTTTCTTCATTCAAAATTTTTAGTGGATTTTCAATAAAATGAGTTTTTATATGACTTCCTATTTTACTGAAAATCTACATAAAAATTTAGAACAAGGAAACAATGGAAAATGAGTGTATAAATTTTCAACGAAATAGTGGATTTATATACAGCATGGCTCAAAAGTCATGAAGGGGTTTAAACATTTTATACCTTTTATTTTCTGTTATAATGAAATGGGTTTTTAATTAGTTATGAGTTATTCACATTTTAAACCCCTTTTATTTATGGACCACTCTGTCTGTATATGTAAAAATCGCCCTTCATTTTTTGATCAATCTCCCTTTTAAAACATTTTAAAAGGGAGTGCAGTCAAGTAAAAATATTATAATTAAAAAAGAGAATTAAATTTCATCAATTAAAATTTCTTTATGATGAAGTTATTTTTTTAAAAACTGTAGTTTATCACATAAAATAATTTTTAGACTTGAACTTTAAATCTGCTTTGGATTTGTCAAGTATCAAAACCGGGTCTTTCCAAACCCTAAGTACAACAAGATAGTGCCATTAAACACTATCTTGTAATATCTGCTGCTGTCTTTAATGCGTTATTTTATTATCTTTACTATTCTACACATTTTTTCTATATGTTTTCCTTTCTTACTCTGCCTATATTAGTAATATCTCTTTATCTTTATTCTAATTAGGTAGATAAACATAGCACGAAATATTATTACGTGCTATGTTTATCTACCTTTCGCACTACGAGTCTTATGCCTAAGATACTAGAAAATTTATTTAACTGAGACTGCGTCACTAATATCATTAATTAGCATAAAACTCAATAATATGGCCTGTAGATTTCTCTCTCTAACACAGTTTTCTTCAATAAAACTTTACACAAACAGTTGTAGTCTATTCTTTTATTTAACTTTACGCTTCAGCTAACTCGCTTAGTTTCCCACTCACAAATCCGATTTATTTAGAAACCGTGCAGTTGTAAATAAACAATCAGGCAGTACTCTTTTAACAAAAAAATCAAAACACATTTTATTTACATTACTATGAAATATACACGAATTTAAACATTAGGGAGATTGTTTTCTCTATCCATCAATCAAAATTCTTTAGCATAAATTAGAACCTTTTTACTTCAACATTAATTGATCTCTTTAACTCAAAAACTTATTTACTCTCTGCTTACAATTTCAACTTATTAAACCTAGCTTACTTGCAAAGAGTTATCATAAAAGAGTTATCTTTTACAAACTTTATATCAACTTCCAACATACCAATTGATTCTCTTAAAGACACTTATCACTATTAAACAAATATCTTAAAGGTCCTTCTAATACACCTTATAAGAGGAATTATATAAAAGTATGTAACTTACAAATGCTCTGTATTGTACATTCAGTCAAAAGTCTTTCACTAAAAGTTCTATGGCAATTCTTTCATCTCAGATCTCGAACTTCCTTCAGGAAATTTGGCTTCAGTAGTATCTCATTGGAAAAAATAGCTGGCTGTAAACTCGTACAGCTCCGGCAAAAGGTTGCTTTCCCATGGTGTAAAGAAAAACTTCCGAGCAAAGGTGCTTAGGGTAATTGGGCTCGCCGAAAATGCCTGGACGACTGCTGCTTTTGTCTGCCGTCTAGAAAAAGCTCGAATTGCCACTTCCACTAACTCCAACTGCTGCCAATTGTCTCACCAGGATCCCTCTCTCTCTGGACTGGAAACTTTTCTCTGGTGATTGGATCGTCTCCTTTTGGCAATTTGAAGCCCTGTCTGCGGCCTAGAAGCTCCGTCTCTGCAACTGTTGGAAGTGGGAAGCTCTCTGTCTAGTGACTTTTGGATCCGGGAAGCCCTCTCTCTGGCGACGTCTGGAACTGGGCAGCCCCTCTATGCTCGGCTGTCCCTTTTTATTATGCCTTCTCTGAGAACTCGCATGAAGTTTGTAACCCCCAAAGAATTCGGCACGATTCTTTCATCTTAAGTTTCAAGTTCGGTCAGCTCTTTGTTCTCTTCCGAGCTTTCTGTTAATTGTAATTTGTTGGCCATCGGAAAGTTGTTTGAACCTTTCTGACTGACTTCGGAGGTGTTTATGTGCAGAGCTTGTAAGCCTTTCACATACACACAAAATTTCATAAACCTTTCTTATGCCACCATGTAGATCTAATACATACAGCTCTGGCAGTAAAACATTGCCTTGTTTTTTAACACTCTGAAATATTCTTATTAGAGGAGTATATACAGTCAACTTCCAAAGGGTTATTTACAAAAATATCTAGTACAAAATATACAGAGACAAACAAGTTATTTTTTACAACATTCTTATGGGACTTGACCTAAGTAAAAAATCGATGTAATGTGCTTTGGAACATTTAAGCTACAGTCGAGTTTTTACGGTACTTAGGGTTTGGAAAGACCTGGTGTTTTGACCTATTTACAATATAATAGTAGTAATAATAGTAGCAATGAATTTTTTTTTTCATATACAGGTAAAAATGTAGTTGGGCCATAGATTTTGGACACTAATATAGCTATGAAATAATGGCATCTTGTACTTCCAAACTATTACACTGAATATTTGATAGTTCATTTATTTTTGTACATCGTCCCTACTTCTTAAATCCAATGAAAATGTGCATTATGCATATTTGCCAGGATTTAGGCTTAGAGGTTATCTTTAAAGGTTCATGCCAATACTGAAGTGGCAAGCGGAATTTCGATCTTAGTTTCTTGGAATCGTCACATCGAATTTTAAGATACTGGAAATAAATGGGGAATATCACGAGTGCACTAATTTCACAAATCCCAAGCTTTTTTCAGGATCAGTTAGCTGCTCACTACTATAGTATGCCCACAGTTGAGAGAACTGTAGCTGGCACAGTGCCAAGAAGAGTCAATTTGTGTTGAAGGGAAGAAAGGGATAAGGTGATGTACATATTCGTCACCAAAAAGTGAAATCACGTGCTTTACACAAAATTTTCCAACTGTTATGCAAGCAAAATAGTTACCACTTTAAAAACTACAATGTTCATAAAAGAAAAGCTAATTTTCTGTAATAATAAACAACTCCCAGAAGATTACCCTATTATCGGAACGGATTCTCCTTCTGCTATGCACAGAAGTGTCAAGAGGTCTTGCATCGGTGATTGAACAGTAATGAGTAAACATTCTTATCAAGTTATTTATACCCAATGTTCATAAACAATGTTCACAAACTAATGACCTCCTCTATATAGAAGCAACGATAATTGAAATCATCGTTGCTTCTATAAAATGTTCAATTATTTCCCTCAGTATTCTTTTGATGTAGCAGCCATCAAATTAAATGGGCTACTTAATATGGAAATAGTCTAGTTTATTTTAATAAATGGAAGGTGACTTTAAACAGTTTTGATGTTATATCAGTTGACTAAGTTAGTCAGTTTACCAGCAAGTTATTTCCCTTTGGGTAACTCAGATTTTTGCACCTCACAAAATAGACAAACCAGCCTCTCAACACAGGCAGAAAATGATAAAGCAGAAAACAAAGCCACTGTTGTTGCCCTGATAACTGGTTAGTTCTGCTGAATAGGTAACAGAAATGAATCAGACCATCCAGCTACATCATATTTGCATTCAAGTCATGATGTCACATTTGAGACTAAAAAAAAGATGTAAATAGTATCCATCTCCACAGCAGTCAGTTGCTTCCTAATATGACTATCGATGCCATTTTTCACACCATGCTCTTTCGCGTAGGGGGGATTTCATTGATTTTACAGGCCACTCTAGGCCTGTAAAATCCTTGATAGGCATGATTGATTACAGCTCAAATACTTGATTACATTGCATTGTACAAGTTATTCTAACAATGTAAAAGTAACCATAAATTGAACATTTATGATTCATAAAATAAAAAAAAAAAATCTTGGAAATAATTTTCATCAAAGATCAGAAGTCATTTAGCAAGGAAATAAATAGTCTTAAATATTTTTTGCATATGGGTCACAAGTTTATCTGATTTCTTATAGTCATCTGATTAAAGTGATTCTAGTGGCTAGGTCAATTTGGAAAAAGTTAATTGTAATATAAAAAAAATTAGCAGATATATTATGGATAATTTTTTTTCTTTTGCATTTACCAAGAAAGGGGAAAAATTATCAGTTTATTATAAATTTCATATTACAGTACACACTTTTGAAAAGCCATGTGAAACATAAGAGCAGTAAGTTCATCTGAGTTGCAAAAAAATTCATACATAATTATATACACTCAGGGAAGGAGTGCAACATTACTACATATATATAAGACTGCACTAACTACATAAAATTATGGGGGAGAATAAAATAAAGTGGCTAAATAGCACTATTTTGCAGGATTCTTCAATACTTACCCAATCTATCTGACTTAATTACCATTTTCCTAACTTCTGTATAAGAATTAATATTCTTTTATCAGATTCTTGTATTTATTTGGAACAATTTCTTTTTTATTGATAAACGTAGATTATTGAACATTTATTTCCATGCTTTGCTCCTTTATGGGATTTGAGAATATATCTTATGCATTGTCTACTAAAGAAAACACCTTAATATTTAGGTATTCGTTATCATTTTAAGAAAAATATTAGCCTATAAACTTATAAACATAACTGAGGTAATATATGTTCAATAAGGTATATTTACTGCATGCTGAATTATTTTGAGTCAAAACTGGCGTGCAGTAAATATACCTTATTGAATATATATTACCTCAGTTATTTTTATAAGTTTATAGGCTAATATTTTTCTTAAAGTGATTGAATGCGAATATAGTTTTACCATTTTTAATTTTAAGATCTATGTAAGCAGCTCACTTTCCATTACACAAATTAGTCTACGTAATGGACTGTTTAAAACTGGGAATTAAATGGATGAGTTACAACATTGATCAGGAGTTAAAGAGAAGCATGTGGAAAAGATTCATAGATAGAAGGGACCTGCAAGCCCGTGATTAGTATAAATCACAAAAGTGAATGATATTGTAAGAAAGCCAAAATCAGGGTATGAGAGAAGATTAGCTGAATGAGCCGAGAGTAATCTGAAACAGTTTTCTTCAGTATGTGGCAAGTAAAAGGAAGAATGACCACAGTAGAATGATTTTGATTAATGCAGATGGTAGGAAAGTGACAGCAACAGGAGACATAGTTGAATTATTGAGTGATCACTTTGCAAGGATGTATCATCCAAGTGAAGATGTTACAGTAATAGATATATGACAAGAATAGAGAATGTTGAGGTACATAGGATATTATAGAACCTGGATGTGAGTAGTTATGGGTTTGAACAGGATGTCAGCCTGTGTATTACAAGAATGTGCTAGGGAATCGGTAGTGATTTGACTAGATTGTTAAATCTCAGCTCGGGCAGGGTCCCAAGGGAATGGAAGAAGGGGGGAGGGATAGTTCCATTGCATAAAACAGGCTCCAAGACAAGAAGTAGCAAATTATCAAACAATTAACATTTTGGGAGTAGCTGTCAAGGTACTGGAGAAGTTGGTTAAAAACAAAATTCAGGAATTGATGGGGGAGCAGCATGGCTTTGTTAAGGGCAGGTCATGCTTTAGTAACTTACTTTTTATAATAAAATGACAGCTGATTTGGATAAAGGGAATGGCCACATGGTGATACTGCTGGACTTCACAAAGGCATTTGACAGGATACCCCCATGGAATTCTGATACATAAGTTACATGAACTGGATAGCAGGGCAGTGGCTGGAGACACCAGACAGTAATTTCTAGTCACAGACCTTCCTGTAGAAGGTCTGACTAGTGGAGTGCTACAGGGCTCTGTACATGGGTCACTGCTATTTAATTTGTACATTAATGATATAGGAAATGATCTGAGTGGAAATATTCAGTTATTAGCCAATGATGCAAAGTATAGAACAATAGTCAATGATTATGTTAAAATTTTTCAGGATGATTTAAATAGACTGGCAATATGGGCAAAGGAGAACAGATGTCAGTTTAATGTGGCAAAATATAAGGTTATGCGTTTTGGGATGAAAAGATTACCAGCTGGAGAATAGTTTCATAAGCCAGAAACCGAAATGGATGCAATTTTAGTAAGGTGTTTAAAGAGTTTGGGGTAAAAGCAAAAAGTCTTGAATTTTCTGAGGAAATATTTGCTTATTATAGTGAAGAGGGATCATGATAGAGAATCAGATGAAACTACAGAAGAATTTCATGAACAAGAATATTTACTGGCATGTCTCTCTACATCACTACTTGAACAAATGTTGTGCACACACACACCACCTTATCTCTTTGTGCAACCTCTGATATGACAAAAAATTCTTGTGAGCTGTCACATATGTATCAACAAGTAAAAAAAAAAAAAAAAAAAAATGCAATTCTCTATGGAAAACTGCTGAGTGACCAAAATCAGCAGAAATAATTCCAAATATATTAGTAAAAACTCTCAATAGACCAGGTAGAACAACCTACAGTATATGACTCTCTAAAAGAAATTTTAGCTATCAGAGATGGGTGCTATCAGGTATTTGAGGTTCCAGACATAAAAATATGCTACAAGAGGATGAATTCAAATATATTAAAGAGCATTTGACCTGTGCAGCACTGGAGGTAAAGGCACTCAGCATACTGCAAGATAAGAAGGATACTTATGGAATTCTAATGCCATGCCTGCTCGCCTTAAGATGAAAATGTGAAATACTGCAGGAATATAACTGTGTACATGAAAAACCACTTTCAGAAGTATTTTTAAATAGCGTTAAAAGGAGATTTAGTGACAATTTCAGTACAGCTCAGGTATAAAATGTGGCAATTGCTGCCTTATCTTATCCATGATTTAAAAAATGATGGTTCCCATGTATTGAATCTTTATGTCAAGAGCACACTACATTCATTGAATTACAATTCTCCTCAGTGGACAATGATCTTTTTGACTCTGGTCATCAGTGATGATCTGTAGTGATGAATTATTGCATGTAGAGTTCCAAATATGTTTTTCAATGATAAAGATCAAGGGTTGGACATTTTCAGATACCCTGATATTAAAAAAAAGTATTCATAAAATACAACACTCCTTTATCCACTTCTGCTCCAGTAGAATATCTTTCTTATGCTTACTACGCTGAACTTTCCCAAGTCAAAATAAGATTATCTGACGAACTTGGAAAGAAGTGTTGTTGAAAGCAAGTTTATGTGTTAATAAATAACTTTTAATCATATAAATTTAGTTTGTAATATATAATTTTTCGTGTTAACATTTCATTACAATAATGAAACAATAAAGGAATATGGGTTTCTTAAACATTTTTCTTTTCTAAAATTGTGTGCATTTAATATAACATTATTTTGAGCATAGTAATTAGATCCAATGTGTCATGTTTATTATCATATACACCAAATTCTCCATTTACACGGTAGATTGGTTCCAGAAAAACACTGTGTAAAAAAGAATACAGCGCATACGAAAAAAATAGAATGGTCCCAGATGTGAAAACCCAATACGAACAATAAGTTATTTTCAAACAAAACATATGAAAATCAATGAATAAAACTATTTAATTTTAATGGAATATTTTTTATTTTAAATACTTATTTAAATTATATACATATGTATCTTTCTAAAAGAAAATAGTGTCAATAATAAAACAGAAATTCAAAAAGGCCCAAATACACTTGTGTGTATGGTTATTAGTTAAATTTTATTCGCAATCACTTTTTGACAATAGTCACATTCTTTTGTGTGAGAATGGAATGAAATCACTTCCATCACTCGAAACACTTTGGCCATCCTGTTTGTACTATAATGACAAAACGTTTTCTTCAGTAAAAGGAACGAAATTAGCACTAATTTCTAATAATTCTAATCTCAATTAATCGTTGAGATCTTGTTTTGACTACATCAGTATTTCCCAATGTTTTTTGGATCATGCCCCACCTCAACGCCTCAAAGATTTTGATGCCCCCCCCCCCCCCCTTGCCGACAATGGTGTTTTGAGAATATCAGTGATGAATGCAACATCATTTTCCAATTGCCCCATATTGAGAAACACTGAACTAGATCTTTGTAAAATTCTTCATATTGTACCATACATGACTTCAGTTCATGTTTAAAGTGTTCAGCTTGTCAGTATTTGGATCATGTGTAAGGTAATGACTGTGCAATTTACTAGTCATTTGAAGCCCTTCTAAATTTAATTAATCCTGCAGTGATGGAATCTCTTCATCATCACCACTTTTTTTTTCATCAAGATTCTTAAGGACAGCTATTATTTTGTTATCACTAACAGCCTTATCAACCATCAATTCTTGAATATCTGCAGACGAAAAATCATCAACTCCTTCTCTGCCAACTGCATGTGCTAATCTGATGATACTGGGATATTCAGTTGTATGTAAAGGTACAGGGTTTTTCTTTTTCACACATTCTGGCCAAGTAGCTTTCCAGCATGCATTTAAAATTGATGGTACAATTCTGATAATGCCAACTTATCAAGTTTGATGCAATCCAAAATAGAAAATTTCTCTCACACATCAATAACTGTCAGTAAATTATCCTTATCTAGTTTATCCAAAATGTATTGGAATGTTCTTCTTATGTAGTAAGTTTTGAAGGTAGCAATCACTGGTTGTATTAGGTGGCAGAAAACAAAATTCCACATTCGGGTGTTCTAAAACAGGATGGCCAGGATTGTCTGTAATTAATAAAACTAAAGTCCAGATTTTTTTCCATCAAATAGCGTTTAATTTCTGGAAAAAAACATTGATGAAACCATTCATTAAAAATTCCCTTTGTAACCCAACCTTTTTTCTTTGCCTTCCAGTGCACTGGTAATATGTTAAAACCCACAACTTTCATTGCCTGTGGTCTTACGGGTTGATTAATGAGTAATGGTTTTAATATACGATCTCCTGAAGCAATGCTGCAAAATAATAGAATTACACAACCCTTAGCTGCTTTAAAGCCACCAATACTTTTCTGTGATTTCGCTATATAAGTTCTACTTGGCATTTTTTGTCCAAAAAAAAAAAAAAAAAAAGGCCAGTCTCATCTGTGTTCCAAACTTGATCAGGAGTGTAGCCACCATTTTCAATAATTCAAGTTTAAGTACATATGTACAGTTCTAGGAAATGATAATTATAATGAAAATATCCTTTTTAACAGAACTGAATTGAAACAGAAATTTTAAAAATATTAGTGAATTATTGAACTGTGTTAAATCAAAACACACCACATAAAAAGAGAATTAGCTGTATATATTTTTTAATTTTAATGTTCAGCAAAACATTTTTTCAGAGAACTGTATTATGTAAATATATTGTAAATGATTGATTTTTTTTATGTCAAAAAAGAATCATTCCTGTAAGAAAGTAATAAATGTGTAAAAAACATCTTTTGCACATTTTAATTATTTATTTCAACTTATAAAATTTTAGTTAATCAAAATTGTTAAATTTATGATTACATACAGTTGATGTCAATCACAGGAGGAGGATATAATTTTTATTGACTGATTAAAAATTAAGATTAATTTCTTGATCAAATCTAGTTTACTTATGCCTAACTGTACTGTACTGTAGCATCTAAAGAATTTGAAAAAAGGCCACACGAAAAAATCCCAGTCCAACAGCAACATCTTGTCAGATGAGGTATAATCACGCATCACTCCTAGACAAGGTGCCTATTCCCTTTGGCCTCCAAACAATGGCAAACAATATTCATTTGGATGTGGCCAGCATTCCATTAAAATCTGAACATCCTAAGAGCAACATTTCATATCAAAAGAAATAGCAGTCTTAAAAATTTATACAACAAAAATAGTTACAACCAAAACAGACAAGAGTAACGATGCAACAACTGTCATAATGGATCAAACAGAATAATCCAGAAAAATGCACACTTTCCTAATCGACTCCTCTGCTTACCAGGTTATAGATCAGGATTCCATCATGTCTCAAATGAGAAAAAGTATTAAAAAAAAATTAAAAAAAGTAGTAAAAATTATTAAAAGTTAAAGTTACATCTTGGCCCAAAGATTACCAAAAAATAAAAATAAATAAATAATCTTACCATTATAAACCATCGAAGAAGCAGCCCCTCCCCCCCCTTCATTTGTACCATGTCTCCTGGTGTCCAACTCCCCCCCCCCCACATGTTGTAAATATCAGTCTGTACCTTTGATATTTGATTATATGTGGCAAATATGATAATGTTCGGTACCATTATCCTATAGCATAGGCACCTCCCTACCACCTATAAACAGACACTAAACCATCGCTCCCCCCCCTCTTTCTTTCTCTCTCACACACACACATGCGTATGCATATATGGGAATTAATGAAATTCACCACACACTGCTACTTTTAATGGAAAGAAAAAATACACAAAGAGCTATAGATAGGATAGCTATGGGTTATCCCATCTAGCCAATTGAAATCTAGGGAGGTTCCACCCATACACAAACCAAGCCTGGCTATGCTATGTAGACTGTTTGCTATTTAGTGATCAATTAAGGTAAGGATGATATCCAAAAAGATATCAGCCTCAGACCGTACTCTTCTTAAGAGTACGGTCATTTTTTTTTTTAGTCTCTGTCTAAATGGAATTTTCAGGCATGATTATATAAGTGACCTACTTTAATACAATACGAGCTACAAAATAAATCAATACATTCCTTCTTCATTTTCTTATTTTAAATAAGTGGGCAATAAACAACACTCCTAAAAAGAAAATATATTTATTCACATGTTTAGCACGGAGAAAAACATAGAAATTATAATCCTATAGTATATGATCGTCCATTTGGATTATGGATGGGAACAACATATGGTTTTGAGATGCACCACTCATACCAAACATTACGCTGTGTGACACAACGCCAAAAGTGAACTTTCAACTGGGAGCCAGCCTGAAGAGAAACAGGATCCTAAAAAAAATAAATAAATAAATGTTTTGTGGGATAAAGTCTATTAACTTCTAAGATTATCTGCTAACAGAATTCATAACTGTCTTACACAGTATAAACACCACTAGAGGGACAAAATAATATTTTTCAGGTTTGCCATAAGAAGAAAATTATCATAATCAATTCCCTAATATGTACCCTCAAGCTCTTATGACAGCACTATATATGTTCGCATTATTATTAATTTCGTATCAACAATTTACCTTCAAATTAGTTTATTACTTGTTAGCACTCCAATACTGTTGCATCAAACATTTCGTTCTTGTAAGGCACTTCTGACTGAATCAGTCAATCTAGATCATCTTCCTCTGAGTTTCTTTCTTGTCATCAAACGCCTGCTTTGCTAACCTTTCCTTACCCATTCTATTTAAGTGGACATACCACCTTAGATTAGCTCTGCTCACACATTCTTGAATGCTAAGAATGTTGAGTTCCTTTCTAATATCTTTAGTTTTAATATGACTGTCACTGATGCATCTGTTCACTCCCATAAATTTTTCTCTGAACTCTCATATTGGTGGTCTAGTCTTTAATCGATTAGACTTTATTTCTAATCCAACTCTCACATCCACAACTTAAAACTGATTTGAAAACTATCTTGTATATTGCTAGTTTGATATTTTGGCTAATTTCTCTCTTATTCCATATAATTTTTTTCAATTGGCTCCCCATTATACCAGCTTTGCATATTCTATTGTATATTTCTAAATTTAATTTGCCATCTTCACTAAAAAGTACATCTAAATAGCTGAATACTTTACTTCTTCTACAGGTTCTCCATTGAGAATGTAGCTAAAGTTTTCTATGTTCTTGCATCACCTCTGGGACTGGCTCCTGCCGATGAGACTTCAATAAAGGTTGAAACCAGTCTGGGGAGTGACCCTTCCCATAATGCATAGAATTATACATGTCTGTAAGGATATGTGCTTTGCATTATGGGATATTAAGACAAGTGATGTGAGGTCATTAGCTTCTTTATACGAGTAGTCCCAGTCTGGAAAATAATTCAGGTGCAAACTTGTTTGCTTACACTTGGATAAAGGATTAAACCAAGAATATATAATTTCTTGGCTTTACAACATACTTTTCTAACTGAATCAACCCCTAGAAGAAAATTACTGATCAAAAAATACTAATGAAGGTTTGATGGCGACAATGTGATTTATAAGTTGAAAAGAAGTTCTTAACAGTGGATTTGAAGATAGGTATAGTCTCCTTTCTTAGTGTGCTATTTTTTGGAACAAAGAAAAATTTGTTTTTTATGTTGGAGCTGAATCATGACTGGATGTTGAATAGCTGTTGCATGCATTTTAACAGATGCAGAAGAATGGAGGAATTACTGATGTCAAATCTGATGAACAGGAAATATTTTTAGAAAATGCAAACAGTGGAAACTGAACATATGTGAAAGAGTGTGGAGTGAATTAGTGAGAGATGGATCATTAATCAACCTAACTGCTCTTTTCTGTACTGAGTCAAGTCAACTTATCAAGAGAAACAACTCTAATATTCTCTTAGGGCTTATGACCTAAGAGAACATTAGAGTTGTTCATTAGAACACTAGAGAACAGTATTCAACAGTTGGATGGATGCATTATTTCTACAGTTAATAGCAGTCCAGAGATATTTTTTGGAAGATGAGGAGGTGATGTTTAAGCCAAGGGAGATGTGAATGTTGTTGAAAGCAATACCAGAAATTTTTCCTTTCTGCGAGAAATAAAAACAGGATTGTTTTTCTATCAATGAAATTAACAAAGTTATCGGAACTTTAATGAAGAAAAGAATGTTTTGGAGATCAGAATTTAGGATTGCAGAAGTTTGTGTGCGATGCTTGTCAAATGTAATAGGAGTGCATACTATGTCATCAGCAAAACTGTAATTTGCAGTAAAATGGAGAAGGTTGTTGATATATATAAAAGCAGGGTTGTACTTATGCACAGGTGCACAAGGCTCTAGATGGGCTCCCCAAAAATTAGGGCCAATTTACGAGTCCCAAACAACGAGGGAGTGGCCCCAGAGCACTCTAGTGTCTCAGGGGTACTAGAGTGCTGAATGAGAGACTGAAGAACATAATGGGTAAGCATAGATTGGGAGAGAGAGAGAGAAATGTAAATGGTGAACTGAGAAAATATAACGTAGTAATAATTGGCACAATCCTCCAGCATAAGTGTAACCTGGGTGTCATGAGATGGCAGAATCAAATAGATCATATTGCCATCAGTCAAAGGTGAAGGGAAATGTTATTAGATGTCCGAAATAAAAGAAGTGCTGATATTGGCTCAGGTCACCTAATAGGATCTATGCAGTTATATATTTGAAAAGATCATCAGGGGAAAACATTAATAGATGGAAATTTGATATTGCTAAGTTACAAAATGTTGAAGTCTGAAATGAGTTTAAAATAAAGTTAAGGGAATATATGAATAGTAATTTTTATGGAGGAGAGGATATAAGGAATGATATAGAGGCTAAATGAAAAAAAGGTAAAATAAAGTCCTTAATGATACAGCAGAACATGTTGGAAACTTGGAGACTAGTGGATGAAAGAAAAAAAATAAAGCTAAAATTATGTGCAAGAAATACTCCCCAAAAAGAAAATGAACTTGAAGATAAAGTTAAGATTTTAAATAAAAAAAATGTTAAGAGAAGTGCTAGAAAAGATAAATGGCAATGGTTTGAAGAACTGGAAATGAGGGCACAACAAGCTACAGTTAAGTATAATAGTAGAGACTTACACAGTATTTTAAGAAGACTCTGGAGAAGCATGCATGCAAAAGAATATCCCAGTGAAGGATCTCAATGGAAAAATTCTAGTGTTAAACAGACACTAGAATTTTTGTGTCTGTTTAACACTAGAATGGCAGAGACAACATTTTAATCAAATCTTGAACGTTAGCAGTGATATAATACAAAGAGAAATAAAAAAAATGTGTAGATAAATTAAAAATTGATACCAGTTCACCATCTAAATGAGAGGTAAAAAAGGCTATTAAGAAATGAAAAATGGCAAAGCGACAGGACATGGTATCATGGCAGAGGTTCTAAAATCTGACAAAACAACTATCACAGATATGCTCTACCCACTCTTCCAAGATATTTGGGGGAAAGAGACATTCCCTAGGGATTGGAATACAGGAACAACAGTAAAAATACCAAAGCTTTCTTTGGTAAAATGTATTCGCTGTTTGTGAAATATGAAAAAGCCTTGGATTTCATTGATAGATTGTGTGTGGAATGCACTTCAAAACAAAGGAATGTCACAGAAGATAAACCTCATAAAGGAAGAATATAACAAATTCCAATGCCAGGTGTTGCATGATTGGATATTAGTCACAGCCCTGTATCTGGAGTATGATAAGGATGCCTGCTATCTCCTTTATTATTTTATACTGGTGCTAGATCATATTCTAGAACAGACAGCAATGAAACATGCCAAAGGAATATCATGGAAAAAAAAACTTAGTGATCTAGACTATGCAGATGATGTATGCTAATTGCTTACAAACATACAGATATCCAAAACAAATCAACCACATTATAAGAAGAATCACTGAAAGTTGGTTTGAAAATAAATACGAATAAAATGAAAGAAACGAGAATCAATGTGAACAACAAGGCACCAACTACAACTGCAAATGAAAAAAATTGAACTGTTTCAAATGTAACATATCTCAACAGTGTTTTATCTGCAGATGGAGGAGTAACTAGAGATGTTGATATAAGGATTCAAAAGGCAAGAATATGCTAGCTTATGGAAAATGAAAAATATTCACAGATACAAAAAAATATTTAATACATGTATTAAATCAGTTCTCTTATATGATGCAAAATGTGGCTGGTTTCAAAGGAAATACAAAGAAAGCTACAAACATTCATAAACCGATGTCTACGGAGCATACTTTGAATTTGGGTGGCCACAAATTATTACTAATGAAGGCCTCTGAAAAAGAACAAATCAGCAAAAAAATCTGTCAAACTTTGGAATGGAATTCACAAGGAAAGATAAAGCCTGGTCTTCCTAAAAATACATGGAGGAGATTGACTTTAATAGAATATGAGAAGAGTTTTGCTGAACCAAGACCAATAGCAAGGATAAGTAACGTGGAATGCGTAAACAGACTCCCGATGTTCCTGATGGAATCTGGGAAAGAAGAAGCTCTTTCAAAATTAATTTTGGTTGTGTTGGTAGTTTACTTGGAGCTAATTTTGGCTTTGGCATAAACTGAAAAGGAAGATGCAGAACTCAATGAGACAACTGTGACATGCCTGGTTCTTTTCTTGTACAGCCTCCTCGAAGAGCCAAGACTTAGGTAAGGGAGGAGAATTTAGTGGAAGAAGGAAGAATAAATATTACCATACCAATAAGAATTGCTTTAGTGATATGCTCAGAAGACTGAAAACAATAATGCAACCAAGGAATGAGATACAGAAGTAGCAAAGATCATCCACCTTAGCTTTCTTATAGTATCAGACAACACATGGATATGAGAGAGACTGCAAGAGTGTTGCTCTATGGGAGAGAAATCACTACTAGATTGTAACGTGAATCCACAGTATGCTCAAAAGGGTTATTAAGTGACAAGGAGATCTATTTCGTTTTGGAAAGTAGTCAGGATTATCTGGCAGTCATGTGAACAATTTGTGTAAAATTACTGGTGATACCAAATATCTAAGCATTTCTACCAGTGTGATGTGCAACAGGAAAAGAAAAGCCAGCTGGAGTTACAAATGTTAAATACTCATGGAAGATGATCTCATTATTATTAAAATTATACTGGAGAAAATCAACAACTTCATAATGTTGGTGTTATTAAGAAAGCAACAGAAGATAAATAATCTGATAGAATGGGGCTGAGAGATTTTTAGCTACAGAAGATCAAAACGAGGAGATTCTTAGTTGGAAACCCTGAGACAGTATATCAGAATGAAAGTGTATGCAGCCACCTTTGAGTCAGAGAAGCTATAACTGGGAAAATAAATAGAACTTGCAGCTGAAATTTGAGAATTTAAGTTTCTTTTACAAAATGTATGCACAAGTTTGCAGACTGGTGGAAATGAACATTAGAGTTGGAACTAAGACTGTATATTTTGTGCAGTGAATCTGGTAGACTTGGGGAGGTTTGCTTTTATCCAGATGTAATGTATTTCTCTTTACCTTTCATGGTTACTGTTTTCCATTTAGTTGATATTACAAGTAACATTATCCCTTAATAAGCCACACACGTGGAGAATTTTGGCCAACTCCTCTGCAACTCATGGCCTCAGCAGTGTCCCCTCAAAATATTACCATTACTTGACCTCCCTCCTAGCATACTTGGCAGAAATAAGAACTGCAAGATTTGCAGAATAATTGTTTTAAAGCTGTACCCTCAAAAATAAGAAATATTGGGTATCTGCATGATGTCTGATGTATTTTTTTTGAAAGATTTTTTTTTTTCTGGGGGAGGGGAAGTAGAGAGAAGTAACCGGGACTTTGCTTTTGGCTACTTCAAGCTTCAACAAAGTAGTGGTATTATACCAAGTGATAAAATCACCTACTGATGCCTAGTTCCTCACAGATGTTCATCATTTCCTCTGAGGTGTGCCATAACTTGATCTCCGCCTACATTATCTCTAAGGAGCATGGTTACCTCTAAGCTACATGCACACAATTTTTGCTTTCTGAATTTCTAATTTACATTCACTAATTTTTGAACATAGTATAAAAACAAATTATATGATAAATTGTGCTTTCTCCAATGTCTCAACTCCAATATTCCTCTAACCCATTCCAACTCGATACACTCTAATTCGTTACTTTTACCCTACACTGTGTAGGCAAACTGATGCTGACAATCAGCAAGTTGCAGAGACATATTTGTTTAGTGTCTACTGTCTAGACAGTACAGTCACTTGAATTCCTGCAAATGGTGATGACTTTTGTAGCTATGAAGATTTAAGCACATTA
The DNA here is from genome assembly GCF_054136105.1 of Typopeltis vanoorti. NCBI lineage: Eukaryota > Metazoa > Arthropoda > Arachnida > Uropygi > Thelyphonidae > Typopeltis > Typopeltis vanoorti. The sequence continues at coordinate 87,408,667 of NC_143566.1, forward strand.
ATTTAATACTCGCAATTTCACAGGTTACCTGATATTAAGTTCATATTAAACAAAAGCAATTGTTTAACTAGATGAAAAAAGAGCAACATTAATCTGAGAAATGTTATATTAGCACACGTATAGTCTGAGACTGAAAACTTGCACACAAAAACATTTTGTGTGCACAAGCAAAAAAAATTAGTTGGAACAATGATGGGGAGATAGATCTGGGACTATTAAGAGGTCTACAAAATGGTGTAAATGGAGGATTTCAATGCACTCCTGATAATGATGGGTAAAATATCAGTTCCATCAGCATGCTTATGCAGTCTATTTGGCTGTCTTTTAAGCATATAATCCAATACACTCTTCCTTTCTGTTCTTATTAATCCCCCCCCCCCCTTGTGTATTCCTTTTTTCTTCTTTCTTTTCAATTAGAGGATGAGGTCACTTAGTTTCCCAAAATAAGGTTCATCATTTTTTTATTGTATATTTTCAAGGTATGTACCCAATATCATGATAGGCAAACACCCCTTCATGTTTCATCACTAGTCTTCTATTAGCAGTTTTCTTCCATACTGGATTTAATAAACCAATCTAGAAGAATATATTTCATCATCTCTCACATTTTAATATTCTGAAACACTCACAAACCATACTAATCTAATGCTGAATAATGACCATACAGATAACAGCTTTACCCACTGTGGCATTGCAGAAGCAGTGTTTGCAATGAATATCAAATTGCAACCATCCTATCAGTATTCATACCATCATTCAGTCTAGAAACAAGAAGTTGCTTATCTTTATGATCCAAGAACAGTTGCATGATGCTGACTTTGCTGGTGGAACTGCTTCAAGTTACTTGTCATTTTTCCTCCCTGAAGGAAAAATGACAAGTAACTTATTTGCAAATTTCTATTGGTGTGATAAAATCAGCTCATGCCATACACACACACAATCCTGTTTCCAGTCATTTTGTCATCTTGTGACTGTATGAAGACACAGAATGCATATGCTTCCTGCCTTGAGAAAAAGCATTTATGTACCTGATATTAAGTTCATATTAAACAAAAGCAATTGTTTAATATTAAGTATCAATAAAAGTCTATCATACCTTTAATGGAAAAAATATAGGAAACCAGCTAATCATTCCAGGAGAATGGGTTTCAGGGACTATACCTAAATAAAAAGAATATTTTACAAGTGAATTTAAAATGACATACCATATATAGTATTTTTTTTAAAAGTAATATTCCACTACAAATAAACAAGTAAAGAAGAAATGTTCGGTTTAATTTATTTATTCAATTTTTACAGTATTTTTTTCCTTTAGCTTACTAAACCTCCAAGGATCTCTGAAAAGTATCAACTTTTTTCTCTCTCGAGCTCTTTCAGTCCAGGATTCCCATCTCAGTTTAAGTCTTATCAATATTATCTTTCTACCCTTGCCGTGGTTTTTCTCTAGGTCACTTTCAATCAGGATTCATTTTGAATGCTGGTAATCGTCCATTTGATGGAATTCTGGCACATAGCTCAGCTATGTAAATAGGGTTAACATTTTTTGTTCTAGCTTCACCACATGATTATGCTGATGCACAGATGATGGCCAGTTCATTTCTGGGTAAAATATTTGCCTAATAATCTAAACTGTATCATTTGCCTAATAATCTAAGCTGATATACTGAAGCAACCTACACAGATTTAGAAAATTGAATCGGCTGTGATATGTTGAAACTAAATAAGTGATTTAGCAATAATGGCTTTAAAATTAACAATAAGGAAAAATATATATACTTCACCCTAACAGATAAACTAGATCATAATTTAGCTATAAAGTGACCACGAAACATATTGTAGTGGCATTCACGATTGTAAAGCAAGTCTTACAGATTCACTTTAACCTCTATCCCACAGGTTCAGTGTTTCAACACACTGTCTGTTCTACAGGTATTTCCATGGTTACTGCTCCAGTGAAGTGGTAACCATCATTCCTTTACTTTCTGTTGCACCTGTTAATACAAGAGCTGCAGCTGCCCAGCACTTCTTTGCTCTGCAACTGCAAACACATTGAGCCTGCTTCTATTCATCCTCTTTTATTCCATCCACTTCTGTCCTCTGGAACAGCCTCCCTCAAGAAGTATTTCCAGACAATTTACAACCTGCAACTCTTCAAAAAAAAAAACACCTCAGTCCTCTTCTGTATCCCACACATTGAGCACTGATGTGCCTATAGGTCCTGAATTTGCAGTCCTGGAAGAGAAGAAAGCATACCAAAAGTTCCTAGGAAATAAGTTTGCAGATGTTCTAAAAGAATAGAGAGAAAAATGTAAGAGCTAAGTTATGTGTAAAAGTAGCTAAAGAAAAGTCATGGGAAGACTTTGGTAAGAATATAGAAAATAAGTATCAGGAAGGTGGCAAAATGTTCTGGAGGATATTGAAGTTTAGAAATGGAAGAAAGAGTACTATAAAAGGATTCAAAGTTGATAAAGGTGACATGAAAACTGGAAAGGATATCCTAGATGTCTGCAGTAATTACTTTGAAAGACTTAAGTAAAACAGGCAGTGACAGAACCATACTAAAAAATTTTCAAGAGAAATTCAAAGAGGAGTACATATTATTACTTGAAATAGAAAAAGCCATCAAAAACTTGAAATGTGGAGAAGCAGAAGAGAAATGTGTGAATATGAGAATTAGAGGAATTCTTTACTAAGTGATCCAGGTAAGATTTATGCAAACATACTTGAAAAGAGGTTGAGAAAGATTGTGGAAGAGAAACTTGAACAAGCTGGGTTCAAGCCAAAGACGTAAGGAACCTTTATCTGGTCTCTTTGACTAAAGGTGAGTTAGTCTCATGCAGAGTCATGCAGAGGTAGGTTTTTTTTTTTTTAACCCGGAAACTCGGGTTTTTTGTCCCCCAGAAAAGGCAAACCGGTCCTGTGAACACAGGCATCTACAGACATAGGACACTTCGGGAAGGCATATGGCTAACCATCTTATCTTCAAATTACGGTTGAGGAGTCCAAGAAAAATTGGAAGATCGTTGGTGGTTAAGAGCCTGTTAGAACCACTAATATGTGTTTATTAATACCTTATTAATAAACTTTGTGCCTACCTGTTTCTACACATGTGTGCACACACAAATTTGGCTTAGTTCATATATTATTATGTCATTGTTTTTCTTATTTTATATCTTCCCTTTCTATCTTTCAATCGCTATTTTACTTCTTCAGATATCAGGCCTAATATACTTACATCTAGGATTGTTTCCTCTTCGGATACATGCAAATTTATATTATGCTGAACCAGCCAGTATCCTATAGCAGAAAAGATCCTTACTCAGGGAGACAATACTAGATTCTGAGGCATTTCTTACACCATATTTTACCTTTAATAAGGCTGAATAGATTCAGACTGCAGTCATGACCTAAATCTATGATTATATACACTTTCTAATTCCTTCCTGCCAAAAGAGGTTCTATTTTTATAAGTGGTAATTCGGAATAGTAATCAGGAATGACTCAGGTATAGACAAATAAATCATGTTTATTGGAATATCAAAGCAAAATACACTAAAGAAATTCAGGCATTCAATTTATCTAAATACTAAATAAGGAAACTCGAGTTAAAAGATCAACACATTTTAAATTTAAATCAAAGGTTATAAAGCATGTAAGACACAGTGACTGATAATTAGGATAGATAGCAAATGATATGGTGTTAAGCTGAAATTCCCTTCTACAAGCTATTCATAAGATAATACAACTAACATTCTAATATTATTCAGGTACTATAAGTCTACAGTCCTAATCTCGTTATGTCAAATCAATCACATACAACAAGACCTCTTCCAAACAATTCTTCTTATCCTCAAAAGGAGGCTAACTATCTAATTAGAGTCTGTCCACAAAGTTCTTTAGAATAATGTTCATAATTTATATTCACAAGTAATTTTCTCTCTTCTAAGGAATTCTAAACACAAAATAGAATAATTCTACTTTACCGAATCTTTTCCGACGTCCTTCAGCACCATGTATATGTCTGGTTACCTCTTGTCTATTGGCTGTCCTTATGCCAGCGTAGGGGCTACGCTATCTTCATAATTACTGCCGATCACGGACTCGATTCTTTGCGTCTCAGGCAACATCTCTATTCCTCTCGATGGGACTCTTCAGCAAGGGCTGGAAAATTTCACCTTCAGCTCTGCGTGGAATCCTACAACATTCTCAGGAAAGCTCGCCATACGACATCGTAGCACTGACACTTCATCCCCCTTACTCGAACCACCTGCTAACTTCTGAACCAGAAACTAGGAAAAATGATAAGACAAGAGAGAGAGCAGATATGGTGCTCATTCCCTTATATTCTTCGTTTGAGCGTCCCCTTTGCACATGACCTGTATCTTTTCTCCCTTTGGGTTCATCCCTTGCTCTCCCCTTTGCTGTTATACTCTTGTATTCATGGAATTCGCATTGATGTACTTTCTGCGTAAGCTACTGCCTCCGGCGTTACGCTGGAGGCGTTACGTTATCTTCTATGAATTGTTATGTAGTTATCTTCTATGAATTATGTAGTTGTATATCTTCTATGAATTGTTAATTAATATCTATCTGATGACTCAATCATTCTATACAGCTAAAGTGAGGCTTAAATAATATTAACAAATTCCTCTTTTAAGACATTCTCTAATTCGATCTTGGTATGATCACGATAAATTAAAATACATGGCACATAAAATAAAAATGCAATTTTATACATATGTGAAGAAGTTTCACTTTAATTTCAGTCGATGTGCAGGTATTTCTCTTTGTTTGTGTAGTTTAGTATGTTAGACCTTGAATGAATGATTTCTTTGCAAGATTCCTTCATTCAGGATCTAACAATATCCAACACCATTTCAAATTAAAAATGAAGTAACTAATTCTGTTCTATATAACCAAATATTATCACATTATCATAAATGGAGTTTACTTCCACTATTATGCATATACTCTGGAAGCGAAAACAGCATATGAAGTGAACTTGTAACCAGAAACAAAGCAGAAAAAACAACTCAATTATATTGTGGTTATTATATATAAATCACTTTAGAAAGCAATTCGTTATTCACTAATCATCCATAACCAAATTATGTATGAATCTACTTACTCAATGTAATGTCTTTATACAGCACTGTGTCAAAATACCCGCTGAAGCCATGCAAAGTACAATTGGATGAAATGTCAAAAGTAACACATTTGTATCTGGAATTGTCTTTCACTTCACCTGGATTTAATATTCAGATATATAATTATTAAATAAGAGATAAATAAATGATCATTGCTAAAAATTAAAATTTAATCAATAAATAATTTGCTCCCATTTTTTAAGGTATATTTTTATATTCATATTAATTCGTGAATGTTACTCAAAGGCAGATACAAGTCACTGATTATAATCCCATTCAAAGCACAAAAAAGAAAAGTATTCTGATAAAGAAATTACTACCATGCTACTGCCACATTCCTTGAATATCCACATTCTTTGGGTTTTCCCCCAAAGTATGCAAAAGCAATATTCTGCACTGTCCTCTTCCCTTCATACATTAAGAACAAACAGCACATGTGAGAAGAGGGCAGCAATAACTGGTGGAAACTTGCTCTGTAATTTTAATATCTTTGTCCTATTCATTAATGTCCTCATAAACTATACTATTACAGAGCAAGTTTCCACCAGTTATTGCTGCCCTCTTCTCACATGTCCTGCAATCAGGATACCCTGTTTGGCAAAGTACATTTTTCCTACAGAAAGAAGACAGCTGTGCACTTCACTTTCTCCTTCAATATTAATTTTTTATATGAAGTCTGTTAATGAAATTTTTATATGAAGTCTTTATGAAAATAAAATGCACACACTATTACAAGATCAGTCAACATACAAAATTATAGATCACAATCCCACCAACACACAAAAGAATAAGGCACGAAAATTATTGAAAAAAGTCACTTCCTGGCCCAAAGACACAGTTAACAAACTCAAACCCTTCCATGTTAAAACACCAAGGATCTATGGAGCACCAAAAATTCACAAACAAGGCACACCCCTACGTCCAATTGTGGACAGTATAAATAGTCCCACATACAAACTTGCTAGACATTTAGCTAAGCTACTAGCCACTCTCACAAACAATTCTCCCTCCTTTGTCAAAAATTCAGCACACCTAAAAAGCATCTTACAACACCTTACCTTAAAAAGCTCAGACTTAATAGTAAGCTTTGGCATCACTTCACTATTCACAAGTGTACCACTAATAGAAACCCTCAATCTACTGAAGTCACACTTCCCCCCTGATATATTTGAACTATTCAAATTCACAATACATGCAGGATATTTCACATGGAAAGGGAAAATATACAAACAAATTGATGGGACAGCCATGGGCTCCCCCCTTTCCCCCCCCAGCCAACTTTTACATAGAACACCTGGAAAAACAAGCAATCAATACAGCCACTCTCAAACCAACACTTTGGCTACGCTATGTTGATGATGTGCTTGCTATTTGGCCACATGGCCCTGAGACATTGAAAACATTCTTAGCACATTTAAATAGCCAACATCCAAAAATCCACTTTACTATGGAACTGGAAACCAATAACTGTCTGCCCTTCCTGGATACATTCATCACATGTCTCCCAGATGGTTCCTTATCATTTTCAGTTTTTAGAAAACCCACACATACAGGCAGATACTTACACAAACAATCACACCATCATCCTTCTCAACAATATGGCATATTAAAAACGCTAACCCATAGAGCGAGAGCAATCTATTCCAATGACAAGGCTCTGACTGCTGAACTGACTCACTTACGCCACACCTTCTTGGCCAACGGCTACAATCCACATAAAATAAACAAAATACTAAACACTCCTAAGAAACCCCTCCCACCATCCACCACAGAGAACTACAACAAAACAGTCACCATCCCTTACATTAAAGGCACATCCGAAAAGATCTCAATAAACAAACTACACACTACATTCAGACCATGTAGCAAATTAGCCACCCTCATCCGCTCACCCAAGGATAGCATTCCTCCTTTATCACATCCAGGAGTCTACCAAGTACCCTGCTCATGCAATCAAGCCTACTACGGTCAAACAGGAAGAACTGTGAACATCCGCATCAGCAAACATAAAAGATACGTCCGGAATTATCATTATGGGAAGTCGGGCCTAGCAGACCATGCACTGGATACTCCTGCACACAGGATCAACTGGAAAAACACAAAAGTACTACACAGAAACCCGTATAAATCAGAGAGATTGTTCTTAGAGGCGACAGAAGCCCTAAAACACACTCCAAATCTCAACAAATATGGCTGTATTAACTTGCCGAAGATCTGGGAGACAGTCATATTAAGAAAAAACTAGCACTTTTCTAGGACTCTAGTAATATATGATAGCTATTTTTTTTTTTTTTTTTACAGATAGAGGGTGCCAGAATCAGGACTCTAGTCTTTGTGTTGCTGCTACAATTTTGTTTAAGTACACCATGTTGTTTTAGTCTCGCGTATTGTGACAAACAGTGTTTTCGTGCTCTGAAGATGCTGGTTATAACACCAGCGAAATATCAGCATCAAGTTAATAAATTAATTATTTACTTAGTTTCTGTGTTCTATTATACCGTTAAAATAATAAACAACAAAACCAAAAGGTTGGCTGATTAGAAGTTTATTGGTGTAAGAACAACAAAGATCACATTGCACTAAACCAAAGATTACAGATGTACTCAAGGTAATAAGTAGTAATAAATAGATAAAATAGAAAATAACATGTTACATACAAAGAGCAAATTTTAAAAAATTTAGTAAAGCAAAGTGGCCTCTACATATAAACAGAATTCATAATCAATTCTGTTTGTATAAATTAATTGTTTTTAAAAGGTTAAAAACTTCATGCAATTAATCTGAGTCTCATAAGATATTTGCCTAAGTGTATAGAGCTCAGCTAGTGTAGTAAAAAATTTATTCCTTTCTTGAGTGAAATGCAGACTCCACCAGAACATGACAAATGGTGATAAGCATGTTGTTTTGTTCACACATAGGTGAGTCACCAGCCCTCAGTAAATTAGAATATGTAGACTGACCTATGCAGAACTTAGCAAGAACAAATCTCTCTCTCTCTTTTGTTTCTACGTTGATTTGACTGCCAATGCTTCCTGCCATTGGGTTATTAGCTTTAATTTTATAAACTGTCTGCATATGGACTGACAAACAGTGCCTGGAAAATGTATGAGCTTATCTAGCAGCTGCATCTGCAGTCTCATTTACATCAATCGCAATGTGGCTGAAAACCCAGCACAGCTGAATATCAAAATTAAGGATCTTCACAATTTGTACAATAGTTGTAGAACCTCGCAATGTACTAGATGAAGATTATACACAGGATGCCTGTACAGAACTCAGTCTGTATAAACTGAGAAAGCTGCTACTTTTGGTACGGTTTTCTTTTATTATACACAGTGCAAGGTGAATTGCATGCCACTCTGTTGTATAATTCTGCAATCATGTGAGATTTGATTGGATGTACTAAACTCTGGAAACATAGCAACACAACCAATAGAGGTCTCAAATCTTGAACCATCAATATAGAAGGGAAGGAAATCAGAGCGTTCTGCTTTGTGTGCATTAAATAACTGCATGTAGACAGATGATGGAGTGCAAACCAGACAAGGAGAAATGTTGTCAACATTCATGCCAACTGCTCACAAAATCTCTAACACCTATACTGATGGGTTGCATGGCATTCTGATGTGTGATATTGAGTCTCCCAACACAGAGAAACAATAGTAATCCACGCAAGATGCTCTAGAATAGGCTATTTTTAGGGCATACTTAAGAGACAACTGTTTACGTTTAAGTAATAGTGCTGGTTCATTTGCTTCAATATAAAGATTTGAATGGGTAATGTGCAAAAAGTGTCAGTATCTATTTGTATACCCCAATAATGGATAAGATAGAGTCATTGCAGGCTACTCTGCCTTGAAGATTCACAATCCAGCTTTGAATGTAAAAGTGCATGATAAAGATGAAGCAGTAATGACTGTTCTGCACCTCATTTAGCAGAGGAGAGAGTGCAAAGAAGATTCAATTCCCACTTGCACCTCACCCTTAGTTGATGAATGTGTGCAAGGAATGTAAATTTTCGGTCAAAATGGGTAAAAAAAAAAAAAAAAAAAAAAAAACTTGGCTTCTGCTGCTACTGGAATAATATTTTGATCCTTAACTCAGGATTTAGATGAAGGGTGCATTTTTGGCAGAAGTGCACACAGACAATTTTTTCTGCTGAAAACCTGAAAGCATGGAGAGACATGACCAGCTGCTTATTGAAGATGTCTTTCAATTACCTTCAATGTCACAACAGTGACAGTAATTTGTGAAGGAATCAACATAAAGAGCATTGCTTACAGTGAAGGAGATTGTTCAGTGATTGAGTTAATCTTGACAACAACGTGCCAAATTTAAGACAGAGCCTTGAGAAACACCCTCCTCTTAACAATATGGGCAAGATAACGTGTAATTTCTTCTCTGACTTGGAGGTCTCGAACTGGACAGAAAGCTTTTAATAAAAACATGGTGTCCCCTGAGACCAAGATTAACACATTCATGTCGGGAAGTGTTTTGCACATTTATTGTACTGACAGGACTTCTCGTTACTGTTTATGTGCTGCAACTCTTTCGGTAGAATTTTATTTGAAGTTAGCATCTGTGATTTGTCTTAATGATATTGAAGATTTCAAATGCAATCGAACAAACACTTATTTCATGTAATTAAAAATTTAGACAAATGTTAGAACATCTGTTTTTAGTGGTACAACAAAGTTTTGCTTGAGTCTGTGCAGCATAGTTTCTGTTGTTCGCTATATAGGGACAGCTGCTTCCAATCCTTGGATAGTATACACGTCATCATCAAATTCCTGACATGTACCCTTAAGGAGTGTACAGGATAGTACTACATGAAAAACTTATAATCGTTACTAACTTCTTATCAACAGTTTTTCTCCAAATCAATCTGTTACTGTCAGTATACACATAGGGAGTAAAAATTTATCTATTTCTAATAGAAAAAGTATTCTTCTTAAAGAATATAGAAGAATTCATCTCATGAAAACCAACAAACTAGAAACATATGTGGGAAATCCACATGTTCTAGTGATGAGCTTCCTGTCAAAAAGATGAAGTTCGAATTTTCGAAGATGTAGCAAATAATTCAGATGATGATTTCAAGTGAGGTTTCTGAATTTTATCTTTTCAAACAAATGGAATCCAGTAAGTAACATGGCAGTACCGGTTCAGGAGCACACTAGTGAAGATGAACTATTTTTACCACTTGATGCAGAAAACCCATCTGCAGTGTACTCTGCCTTTATAACTGATGGAATAATGAAATTTTTGGTAAGATAAATGAACAAATATGCAGATCAGTGCTTATCTACAACTCAGGGCTTGTGAAACTCCAAATAAACAAGGGAATTCCAAGAAATGGATACCCAAATGCAAAGAAGAAATTTTTTGGAATCCTATTGTTTATGGGTAACACATGTTCTGGAAATACATTTGCACTGGTCAAAGAATTCCATGTATACAAACTGGAGAATAAAGAATGCAATGCAAAGGGACAGATTTCTGCAACTGCTGAAGTATTGGCATTTTTGTAACAATGATGAGGAGACTAGTGATTGTCTGTATAAAATACAAGAACAAGTTGTTTAAAGCTTTTAAAAAGCAGTTTTGCCTGGAAAAAATAATTGAAATTGATGACAGCATGATTCCTTGACATGGGAGGCTGTTCTTTTGACAATATATTCCCAGCAAGACTGATAAATATGGCATCAAAGTGTATAAACTCTGCTTAACAGCTAGCTACACATACAGCATCTGTGTGTATTCAGGTAAAGGTGACATAGTGAATGGTGAATGTGTGCTAAGCTTATTTCATCACTTTGAAATTGCTTGATGGCCTTTTGAATACAAGAAGGATTTTATTTGCAGATGCTTCTTATAACAGTTTGCCACTTGCTGAGGAACATCTCTCTGTGGAACAATCAGGAATAACAGAGTTGGACTCCGGGCAGAAGTTATGGTGAAGAAACAGAAACGTGGAGAAATAATAGCTATGGGAAACAAAAGAGGCATTTAAATGCTGAAATGGACTGACAAAAGACCAGTAACTATGTTAAGAACTTACAGAGATCATTGTTGCAAGTTAGCAGAGTGCTTGTAATAATAGGGCACAGCAGCAATACAGGAATCAGGCAGGGAGCCCAGCTATAATGCTGCTAAGAAAAGTGTCAATCTCTCAGACCAGATGGCATGTTATTATTCCTCTCAAGAAGACAGTCAAGTGGTATAAAAAAAAAATCTCCATGGAAGTACTCTTTGGAACAGCTCTTGTGAATTGGATTATTCACAAAAAATTCAGTTCTAAAGGAAATGTAATTATCTCCATTCCCTAATTCAAAGAGATAATCATAAAAGAATTTTTAGATACAGGAGAGACTATATCTAAAGAGATTACAATGAAAAGGCAAAAAACATTCATCAGTTAAGCAAAATGGATGGACTGTCAACTCAAGGATGGCAAATGCTGCAGAGAATGCTATAAAAAATTGTCAAGAATTGGTGGAAAGAAATTGGCAGATCAGAAATCTAAGGTGACAACATACTGAATAAACTGTGATGCACAGCCTCCCATATGTTCAACGTGACTCATACGTATGAATAATTTAGTCATGTTATGATATCCATAAACAAAAAAAAAAATTTTTTTTTTTCTGTGCATAAGCAAAATAGATTTTTTACAATAAAATGTCTGTAAAAAGAACAAAATGATGTATATATATATTATACTTCATGTAAAAAACACTGATCATTAGTAAATAAAAGAATTATCAGAAAATAAAGTGAAATATATATATATATAAAAAAGAATGAAATACATATAACAAGCACAATAAATTATACAAGATGATTTGCTCCTCAGTCAACCCACATATATTCCTGCCAATTCCACACGAATCACCTGATCAGCATTATTAGATCATGGTATAAGCACAACCCAACAGTTATCTACTGAACTAGCAATGTATACAGTCACTGTTTCTTATTGGTTAGTCATCTATATTTCGCAAGCACATCCTTTTCCATAAATTTCTTTTTCTTTTTTAATTATGCCCATCATAATGCAAATATGCAAATCTATAGTTTATAGGATCATGTATTCTTCGCTCCACTCCCAGATACTTATAACACATAACATCACAGATGTAAATTATTCATAATCCATTTTACAGTACTGAAAGTATTTTTATTCACATCCATTCTTTCTCTTCCTTATATCTGTTATTCTTTACATCATTTAGCAAATCAAGTATAGTAACTAACAATCAAATATATTGTTATCTTTAATTATTGTTTTTAATATATTCTGAAAAGAACATTCCATTTCACATATTCAGATTGAAGTAGAGCTCTCATAGTGCCCATACAAAAAAAAGGGGAAATAAAACTGAATGCAAGAATTAAAGAAGTATTTCTCTACCGAGTGTTCCTGGTAAAGTATATGCAAGTATACTTGAGAAATGGTTGAGAAGGATTGTGGAAGAGAAGCTTGGTGAAGAACAAGCAGGATTCAGGCCGAATAGAGGCTGTCAGGATCAGATTTTCACTTTACGACAAATAGTTGAGAAATCATGGGAATATAACAAAGATCTGTATTTAAGTTTTATAGATCTGGAAAAAGCATATGACAAGGTGCCAAGAGAGAAGCTATTCAAAACGCTACAGCTGTATGGTGTCAGTGGGGCATTATATCAAGCAATATGTAGTCTTTATTTGAGTTGTAAGTTAGCAGTTAGAATTGAAGGAAGTACAGGAAGGTGGTTTAACATTAAATCTGGTGTCAGACAAGGATGTACATTATTCCATCTGTTATTCATTATCTATATGAATCACATTATGAAGTGGTATTAAACTTGATATCAAAATTGGAGATGTTAATGACAGCTCTGCTTTATGCGGATGATATTATACTTCTAAATAAACCTGCTGCAAGTCTGCAAGATTCCCTGATTAAATTGAATAACTGTTGTAATAGATATGGTATGAAGGGCAGCAATAACAAGACAAAGACAATGAAAATAGGCAGAAGCTTTGAAAATATCAACTGCATTGTGAATGGAGAACCTATAGAACAAGTAAAACATTTTGGCTACTTAGGCACAATTTTTAGTGAAGATGGTAAATTAAATATGGAAATAGACAATAAAATCAACAAAGCTGGTATGGTGGGAAGTCAACTGAATAAATTTATATGGAATAAGAGAGAAATTAGCCAAATCACTAAATTAGCTGTATACAAGACAGTATTCAAGCCAATTTTAACTTATGGACCTGAGAGCTGGGTCAGAAGTAAAACATTTGACTAGAGACTGCAGATATGAGAGTCCTGAGAAAGATTAGGGGCATTAGATGGCTATATCATATTAAAAAGTGAGGATATTAGGAAAGAACTTGACATTATCAGCATCCAGGAATGTGTTAGTAGTCTCAGGTGGTATGGTCACTTAAACAGAATGGGAAAGGAAAGATTTGCAAAACAAGTGTTCTCTGCCAGGAAAAAGATCCAGATGAAGACCAAGATATAGGTGGATGGATACAGTAAAAAGTGCCTTAGAAGATAGAAATATAAGATCTGATAATGTTGGAGTCTTGACAGGTAACAGACTGATTTGGATGTACAGGACTATCAGATCCTGTACATCCCTTGAGGGTATATATCAGGAATTTGATGATGATGATACTCCTCCTCCCCAACAAGGTGGGATTAGTTACAACTGAAGAAACATCATGAAAAGCAGAGTGTCTGATGATACACAGGAACGAAATTGGCAGTAATTTTGTTTGCTTTGGCAAATGGATAGGTTCAAGGTTAGCAAGCTACTATTGCCCTAACATGAACGTGTTTAAGAAGTATTTTAGTGTGCTATATCTCCAGTCTGTATCATAATCTTTTTCCATATTAAAGAAGACACCATTAAAGAAGAAAAACAGATGTTCTTGTTTCAAAGCATCTCTTATACATATTTCTAATTGGAACAAATGGCCAAACACTGATTCGGTAATCTATGAAAGCATAGATTGCCGAAGTCTTGGAAGGTCACAACCATTCAGCCTGGTTGTGACCTTCCAAGGTCAGAAAAGTTTAATGTGATATTAAAGGCTGTATATAACATTTACAAGCATTTCTCCTGGCAAGTCACCAAGATTTCAATCTCTAAATAGCTGCGTGATGATTTCTTCTTGTATGGGAAAAGTCAATATTCTCAATAACTTTATTCCACAGGCTACCAATATCCTTTGTCCTCTACAATGGGGGAGGTGCAATAGTACTAAAGGTTGGAAGCCTGTAAGTTGGTTGATCTTATTGTTCCACAGATGTCACAGAATGATTATGATGATCAATCAGTGAGGTGTATGCACTCTAAGCTACAGGACACAGTTTTCTATAAGTGGAGCATACTAATGACAAAGCTGTTCTGTGTAATATGCTGGCATCTGCAAGATATTATTGGAAGGTTTAAATTTGTCAACAATTTCTGTCATATGATCAAAGATCATGTGACAGAGACAGCTGGCAAAAGGGCAAGAACAAACTTCATGGAAACATTCATCTATTTAATTCAAAGCTGATAACTTTTGATTTCTTAAAATGAATTAACTGGAATTTATACAGTGGGCTTTACAGTTATCCCACAGTACATTAGTACTGTGAATGGGCAGAGTTCTTTGTTCCCTTTACTGCAATTCTTCAAATATTGGATATTCGAAGAACCGTGAAGGAGTGTTGAATAGCTGTCTTAGAAAGTGGAAGAATTGAATGCTTCTGGTAAGGAAATGTAATTTCAGAAAGTGCATGGAATGGGCTCACATCACATTTGTCATTACAGTAGCACCAAAACTCTCTTGATAATGTACCACTTGAAAACCAGAAAACCAGAATTATAATGATTATACATTCAAGTAAAACTAAGATGATGAAAATCGGAAGACACCTGAAAATACAGATAACATTTAATCAGGAAACCATAGAACAAGTTAACAGTTTTAATTATCTAGGAGCATATTTGACTTCACATTTAAATGACATAGCAATGATAACACTCTCCATAGCATGGTCAATGATGAATAAACTGAATAAAATTTGGAAAAACAACAAAATTCCTACAAATCTAAAAATAAAATTATACGAAAGTATAATGCTACTAACAGCTTTCTATGAGACAGAAACTGGGATATCAAAAAAGAAGCAGAGATGAAACCATTGGCTTTTGAAATGAAATGCTTCAGGAAAATCAACAGAACTCATTGGACAGAACATAAGTCAAATGCACAAGTGCTGCAAGAGTTGAATATCCCTAACTCAACAATTTTTAACAATCCTAGTTAAAAAGCATCAGTTCTATTGGTTTGATCACACTGGGTGAATGAAACCGGACAGACTTCTTCACATGGTATATGAAGTTTTCCCTGGGTTTTGTGCCCTCCAGGGTACAACCCCAAGATTAGCATGGAATAACGTCCTTAGAACTGCACTGGACTTTCTGCTTTGGACAGACAACAGTGGAAGACTTTTATACACATGGAACTCAACCTGTCTTGAGAACAGAAAAGAAAACAGAATCCAATGGATTATATTTTATCCCTTGATTAGTATTTATTTAAAGGCATCACTGACTGAGAGCACCATTTAGAACTTCTTCATTAATGTTTGTATGATAGCTTAATCTACATAGAATTGAGAAATTATGAAAAAAAAGTTGTGGGTACACCAATTCTCATGAGTAATTGTAATTGACTAAAACAACTTTTATTGCAAGATATTTTAACAATGAAAGTATTACAATTACCTTTGTTTGGATGGTGAAATGTGAACATTGGCTGTGGCTTAGCCAATTCAGTTCTGTTATGTAGACGGACAACATATGGCATCTCAAAATTAGCCTAAAAAATGAAAGTCAGAAGATAAACCAAACAAATATGAATGAATGCAGTATAATCACAGAAATAAAATACTTTACTAATGTTCCTGATAACTGCTCATCATCTTGAATTTATTCTTTATGTGAACTAATGAATTAAATTATAAATATTATACTATAAGCAGCATGAAAAGTGAGATACTAATAATAACTATTTACGTCTGACTTGGATAAGTACAGGTTGAACTTTTCAAAAAATGAAGAAAAGTTGTTCTAAGTACAGTCAATGAAACTTTTGTATTTTATTTATTTTATTAAGCTGAAGTGGAAGAGTGCATGGAATACTATCCAGAAATTCCATGATGTTATCCTTCTGACTGTACAGCAACGTGTTTGTATAATTTTGATAATAATAAATTACTGAAAATAATTTGATGCCTTCTTCTTTTTTAATATATGTACATGCATCAGTCATAGAAAAATCCAAGTTTTACTGAAGTACAAAAACATTCATAATGCAAAGCCAAATCTTGTTGATTCTCTTCGTATTTTAATTACAACCTACAATCTCATAATCCTTTTGATTAGTGTTGCATAGTGATCAGCATTCATTTCTGTAAAATTAAGGAGACGACAATGTGTTAGGAATAATTATTTTAATTTCTCGACGTTTCAACCATCATATTAAAGTCATCATCTGGAGTATACACATTTCAAACAGTAAGCCCAAGTAACAATGATTTAATCAACCTTTATTCTACTGGCCTGACCTCTAGTGAAAAAAAAAATTCTATATTCTATTTATAACATCACCAGAGAACAAATTCATATAGATAGTTTTAATACAGCAAAAGTGATGGCCTATTCCATAATTTAACAAGAGTATTTTATATTCGAGTTAGATCCTAGATTGCTTACAGTCCTAATTATAATTAACTCTTAACCTCCCTACTGGCCAAGGTGGATGAAATAGTGAGACCAAATTGCACTTCTTATCGATGTTATTCAAAGGGGGTTAGAGAATCATATCCAGATTTAGCTTGATGTCTATAGATGTCGTGGCCGGTTGCGGCATTAAACCAAAAGATTAAGTGGGTAGAATATGTGGCATCCATATTCTTGGAATTTTTAGATCACAATTATTGTTAAGATTAGGGTGGTGATAAGAATTTCACAGCCCCCTTAAATTTATGCTCATACCATGTTTTGGTGTGACGTAAACAACAGATGCCTTTCCAGTCAATTCAATGTAGAGTATTCAGGGCATGATCAGAAAGTCAGATTTACTATAATTATTAAATTTAATGTGCCATTTATGTTCCTTTTTTTTTTTGGATAGAAATTATGCATCCTGTTTCACCTATATAGGGCAAATTACATGTGCAAAATTAGCTGTATACAAGACTGTGTTCAAACCAATTTTAACTTATGGATCTGAGAGTCCTGAGAAAGATTAGAGGCGTGAACAGATGGCATCAATGGCAATATCATATTAAAAATGAGGATATTAGGAAAGAACTTGACATTGTCAGCATCCAGGAATGCGTTAGCAGAGCTAATCTCAGATGGTATGGTCACTTAAATAGAATGGGAGAGGAAAGATTAGCAAAACAAGTGTTCTCTGCCAGGTTGGCAGGAAAACGACCCAGAGGAAGACCAAGATATAGGTGGATTGATACGGTACAAAGTACCTTAGACAATAGAAATATAAGATCTGATAATGTTGTAGTCTTGACAAGTAACAGACTGATTTGGAGGAAAATTGTAGATAGGAAGTTAGTAATGATGTAATTTTTTCATGTAGTACTGTCATATCCTGTACACCCCTTGAGGGTACATGGCAGGAATTTGATGATGATGATGATGAATACAGCATACTTCATGGTGGACCAGAGGAAGTGGATCCTTGGATGAGTTGAATGAGTTCTTTAATTTTGCAAGAGGTTTAAAAGTGGCATTAAGGTTGTGTTTCTGTAGTATTCTGTTTATTTTATCTGATATATGTGTAATGTATGTATTGGCTACAGTTTTATTGTAATCTACTTTATTTTTTTTTTTTTTAAGTGGAGTCTTGTGAAGAACTTTGTTGACAGTATTTTTGCTGTAGCCATTTTTCAGGAAGGTATTGTTGATAACTTTTAATTCATGTTTAAGTGCTTTTCACTGGAGTAAATCTTCAAAGTCCTGTTTTTTAGTGTGTTAATGACACCTAGGTTCTGCGTTGGGTGGTGGTAAGAATTTATGCATACAAATCGGCCAGTATGTGCAGGCTTATGGTAAACAGTAAAGGAAAGACTGCTGGAAGGAAGACCTGTGACAAGTGTATCTAGAAAAGGAAGTGTGCTCTGACTTTATATTTCATTTGTGAATTGTATGTGTTTGTGTTGTTTGTTTAGGAGGTTGAGAGAAGTGTCTGATGTTTGGCAGCCATGGGACAAGATAGTGAAAACATTGTACATGTATCTAAGCCAGACTGAGTTTTAAAGTGAAGGAATCTAGGACACTCAAAACTTCCATATAATCAAAAAAAAAAAAAAAAAAAAAAAAAAAAAAAAAAAAAAAAAAAAACTTTTGCCACATTTTGTATTTTGTATAACACAAAATAGCCAGAATGTAGTACATGTGTAAAGAGCGCTGTGATATCAGGAATTTGTACTATAAAAGAATTGTGTCAATGATTGGAACATCTGTGAAAAGGGCAGAGACATCAAATTGACAGCCCCAATTATCATCTAGCTAAGAAACTAGGGTCAATACTCAATGAGTTGGTAGGTCATTTCCCCCTCCTATATTAAAAACACACAACACTTTGTAAACAAAATTAGACATCACTCTAGAAAAAAGTGATTAATCAGTTTTGATGGGACAAACGGTTATGAACATGAAGATAGTGGTATGGATAAGAGGATGGCTGACAGATATTTACAGAACAAGATACCTGAGAAAATAATATTTGCATAAAATATAAAGATGAGATGAGTAGTTTTGGAGCTAGTGTGCACCTTTGTCTTACATTTGATTTTACATCAAACCATCTTCCTGTATCTCCTTCAGTCAATACTGACTACTGTAATAGTTATCTGTTACAGAATATACATAGATGTTGATAAAAAAAATCTTATATGTTAAAATAAAAATCTTATCCGAGCAACCTCTATCTGTTATGCCCCAAGTTTCTCTATCATAATATTTCTTAGCATCTTCAGGTATGCAAACATAAACAAACCTGGCAGCTCAGTTTCAGGGGATGATGAAATGCATCACCAATTTAGCCTTATGGGTAGTGGAAATTTTAACAAAGGGTTCGCATCGTCAAGCAAAAAAAGGCCTAACTTAACCCTTATAATACTTATATTGGGACTTTGTAGAGCTTCTGACAGATATGATAATTCCTGTAGGATATCAATCATTAATGCTAGATCTTTTAAAAATTCCAAATTGAGAAGTCGGTTTAAAAAGCTCTTATATTTATCATTTGATGCAAAATGCTTGCACAAAGCTGGGTAATTTCTCTACAAAGCAAGAGCCGTTCGTAAACTGCAAGTTGCCCATTGCGGTCCAAACACACAGCCAATCTTTAAAATTTCGATTGGAGGGTCTTTTGCAATCATATTTAATTCTCGTTGATTTTTTGGTGATTGATGATAAAAAACATATAATTTATCGATAAATATTTCAAAATGATTTATTTTTTTAATGTTTTTTATTGAATCGTCTAATGCAAAGTGTAAACGATGAGCGCAATGCCAAATCACAACTCTGGGAAATTTTTGTAGAAGTTTGATTGCAACACCTGATTTGTTTCCTAACATTACACTAGCTCCATCAGAACAAAATGCAATGAAATGATTTTTATACAGTTATCAGAAAATCCATATGAATTTAAAGTAGCAGTTATAGTAGCATGTATACATTGCACGGCAGTATTTTCTAGTTCTACAAGATTATTAAACAAGAAGAACAAGGGACTTGCAAGTTTGAGAAAAATTTACAAAGGGCTCGTGCGAGCCCCTTATAGCTCATCACTGCTTAGTAATTTTAATTATCCAAACATTGACTGGGTAGAAGACAAATCTCATGATAAGAATGAAGAGGAATTTATGGAATTGTTGCAAGACAACATTCTCAAGCAGCACATGAAAGAAGGAACATGAGGTCAAGGAGTGTTTGTTCATAGCATTAGAAGGAGTATCAGTTAAGAATATGACTATTTTCCCATTGGTTGGTGACAATGATCATGCTATACTCTTGGGAAGTATCTAATTATATTGATTTCCAATTAGAACAGGTTACATGCTGAACTACAAAGCTGGAAATAATGATTCACTTAGGAGAATGCTATCTTTGGTCTCATGGGGATCAGTTACTGAATGGGAAAAATGTCAGCAATGAATGAAAATCTTTAAAAAAGTGCTTAAACGAGTATCTGAATGTATCGCTAGAGTTCAAAGAATAAATAGCATAGGAGTAAAAAAAGGATTGTAACCTTGTTAAGTAAGATATCAACAAGATGATGATGATGTGGAAAGAATATTGTGAAAATAAGAGTGAGAGGAGTTATGAAATATATAAAGCATAGGCCAGGAAGGTAATGAGTATTGTGCTGCAAGCTATCCAAAAGAATTTCATTAATTAATTTTTATGGCTATGTTGACTATTTTTCTTTAGGAGTACCCCTTTTATGGTGTCATGGGTTTTTTACTCAATTTTTTAGGACATTGCTGATGTTTTAAAGCAGATACATGAAGAATATAAGGAAGGAAGGAATAATTTTGAACATACCTTTGTAGGATGTTCCTGGTTGTCTTCTTATTGAGCAGCATCCAGTGATAAACGTTTATATTACTGCTGAAGTATGACTGAAAGAGGGGGGGGGGGGGGGGTTGGAAATGCAGAGATAGAGGAGTGGGAGAATTGCAGGTAAGACAAAAGGTATGCGAGTTTAAAACTTAAAGCATGGCGGGGTGTGAATTCTTTGGGAAGTAGATGAAAGATTTTTTGGGAAAGGAGAAGGATAGAATATGATGATACAACATTAGGGATGGGAGTAACGTGGTGTGACAACTGTGAAGACAACTGCGTGTTGTCTTCGCAGCTTGTGGGAAAAGTGGAGGCTATGTCATGTCGGCTTGGTGTTTTTGTCTTGGATGTATCTGTGTTGTTTTCTATTGGTCGGAGTCATGACCTAATTTTTATGATTTGGAGTTTCCAATTCTCAGAGATTATATAGGGGCAGTAAACGTTTATTGAGTTTTTGTCACATTTTATGACTATTGTTTCCGATATTCTACTATTATGGCTTTGTCGATTTGTGGGATATGCTTCTGTTTAAAAGTGTGGACCTATTTCTGTTTTTCTTTTGGTTATTACATTTCTTATTGCTTAAATGTTCTGAAATTGCTATGTTGCAGTCTTGGAAATGTTCCTGTAGTCTTGCCAATAAAGATCTGATCATGGAACCTGTGCAGGTGACATCACAGTCTTGTTGGCAAGGAAATTTGTATACTACATTATGATGTTCTGGTATTTCTTTGTATAAGTGATATTTTGTAGGTTTTAGAAGCGTGCCAATTTTTGGTTTGTGGCAAACACTAATTTATAGTTGGTGTGTTTAAAAAAATGTATTTGTAGGCTTTGTATGTGTTCTAGATATACAGCAGTTTAATGATTTTTTGTGTTTGGAAGTTTGCTTTGGTAATTGGATTGCTTTGATGTGTTTTTGCTGTTTTGTTGGCATAATTTATTAGCTGTGTTGGGTAATTTCAGTTTCTAAAAATCGGTGTTAATTTCTTTATTTCTATCGTGAGATAATTATGTGTAGCTGGAAACCTGTATGCATTTATAAATTGTGTTAGAATGACCGATTTTTTGATAGAATAAGGCGATAAAGTGGAGGTAATTTCCGATATGTGTGGGTTTGTGGAATATTTTTGTTGCTTGTTCTAATTAATGTCAGGTTTAGGAAATTGATGGATTTTTCAGCTCTGTTTCTATAGTGAATTTTAATCTGTTGCTGAAGTTGTTAAGGGATGCTTGTAAAGTGGTGATGCATGTAGGTTCTCCAATGTATAGAATATCCTCCACATATTGGCTGTAAAAGGTGATGCCAGGAGGGAGGAAAGGGCTGAGTAGATGTGATAGAAACAATTCAACTAATTGTTCATTAATATTTTGGCCCATAGGGAGTCCAAAAATTTGATACAGATGTTATTGTTAAATCTAAAAAAGTTGAGATTATTAGTTTTATCAGGTTTACGATATCACTGGGTGTTAATTTTGTTCATGATCCTAGGGTGTGGTCTTCTGTGAGTAATGTATGTATGATGTCTAACATTCTGGAGATGTCCACATTGGTGTATAGTGACGCTGCAGGATAGATTTAGGTTTGTTATTTTTTGAAATAGGTCGTCTGTGTTTTTTTATCATTGATTTTGACTTGGTCAGTAAAGGTTTGAGTAGTTTTACTAAGCATTTTGATAAAAGTGATGTGGGGGTGTTTTTGTATGAGACTATTGGGCATACCGGGCAACCATCTTTATGGAGTTTTAATTTGTCCGAATATATATGGAGTATGTGTGGTGGAGTGTTGTGTTTTTCATTGTTATTTTATCTATCTTGTTTTGGTTTTTTAAAACATGTAGTGTGTTGTTAAATTTGTTTTATGAGGTCAGGGGCGGGGTCATTTTGGACTTTTTGATCATTTAAAATAGCTGTTATTTTGTTGTGGTAATCCGTTTTGTTTATGATGACCAATGAGTCACCTTCGTCTGCTTTAGCAATTATTATATCTGGGTTCTTTTTTAATGATATCAGAGCATTTTGAGGTTTGGAATAATGTTGGATAATATTTTTATTTTGTTATTTAGGAAGTTTATTTTATGAAATATTAGTTCTTTGTTGGGATCTGTTTCTAGTTTGGCTTGGATTTCAATAATAATGTCTTTGATAAGATACCACATGAAAAACTGTTGCATGAACTCTCGATTTGGATCAAGGAAGGTTGACAGACATAAAAAAAAGTGGTATACAGTGAGTGTGTGAATCTGCGAGATTTAAAGTGACCAGTAGTGTACCTCAGGGTTCAGTCCTTGGGCAATTATTATTCAATCTACACATTAATGACATTAGGAAGGGTCTAACAGGAGATGTGCAATTGTTTGTCAATGATGTGAAGATAGGTAGGGAAATTAGGGATGCTACTGATATCCAGCACCTACAGAATGATTTGAATAGGCTGGAAATTTGTACAAACGAAAATAGCTATCAGTTTAATGCTAGTAAGTGTAAAGTTATGCACTTTGGCATGATAAGATTTCCAGTGGCATATTATATTAGCAGGATTATGCTGTGAGCAACTGACAAGGCTAGGGATCTTGGCATCATGGTGAATAGGAATTTGAAGTTCAAAAGTCACATAGCAAAATTTGTAAATGCAACTCAGAGAATAATTGCAATGTTGAAACAAATAATGACATGTAAGAATAAGGAAATAATGGTTGCTGTTTACAAGGACTTGATAAGGCCTCACTTGGATAACTGTGCACCAATTTGGTCTCCTGGGTTCCAAGGTGATAAAGAGGCTGTGGAAGGGTGCAAAGAAGAGTTACAAAGAATAGATTGGAATTATGGGATTCAGATTATAAGAACAGATTGCGAGTATGTGGATTACAGATTCTGGTTAACAGGAGAAAGAGAGAGGTATACAAACTTTTGAATGGGTGTTATAGGATATTGTATGAGGAAATTTTTCGTTACGTGGAAGATGGGGAGAGAATATATAGGTATCCATGGAAGTTAAGTTTGTTCATTCAAGAAAGTGTTAAGAGCTAGGTTTTTCTCTCACAGAGCAATGAGTGAATACATCTAGTGTGAATGAAAATAAGGGAAGGTATGGGAGCTGGTTTGGGTGATGTATAGCCTCCCTCGATGAGTCCTTAACCTTGGAGGTCTCAGATAATAAATCTTACATGGAATGCTCAGTATTGAAATTACTCTGTAAATATTACATTTAGTTTTATTTTTTGTACTTTTTCTAAGCAATTACTACAATATCTAGAACATCTTTCTCTTCATTTTCATGTTATCTCTGATTCCTTTTACAGCACTTTTTCTACCTCTTTTTTAAATAGCTTCCAGAACACTGAACGCCTCTGTGATATTTGTGATCTATTGTTACCAGTCTTTCCCATGACTTTCGTAAGTATGAAGCTAAAATGTGTTGTGGATGTTGACCAGTAGCTGCTCATGTTTTTAAATGTTTAGATGAAAGTGGAAGAATGATGGTAGCAAGTTCAGCACCCATGAAAATATCTAGAAAAGGCATAATGAAGAAAAAGGGGACATTCTAATAAGCAGAATGTCAATGTCTCCTTTTTTTGAAGATCATCAAGCATTCTTAAGGAGGTTGAAACTGGTATTTTAAGGTTAGGCGGATTTGGGATTTATAGTGTCAGTAGTCATGCAAGGTACTAGCATCTTACAGAAAATGACACCAAGTATTTTGGAGGCTGAGCAAGAGGTAATGTGTTTGTGACAGGAAAGGGCAGAGATGTAATTCAGCCCAAAGACATACCTGATTTTAAAAGGTGCTAATTATCATCACATCTGATATACTTCCTCAAGGGTAGTATAGGATAGTGTGATGGTGCTGCATGATTACTAGTTCCCTTTAAACAATTTTCTTTCAAATTAATCTTATTTGTCAAGTCTCCAATACTGTCAGATCTTACATTTCAGCCTTTCAGTGCACTATTAACTACATCGACCCACCTATATCTCGGTCTTCCTCTGGATCCTTTTCCTGTCATCTTGGTTTCAACGTTTTGCTAACCATCCCTCCCATTTCTGAATACTAACAATATCAGAGTTATTTTATAATATCGTCTAATACCTAATTTTCCTCTGAAAACTGGAGTGTGATCCACAAGTTAAAATCTGTTTAAACATTGTGTTATATACTGAAAAAGAGAATTATATATTATATAATTATATAGTATAGTAGAGAATTATATACAGCCTAGTATTTTGGTTAATTTCTCTCTTTGCTCATTCTCCATACAGTTTGTCACACAGAAGTCCCTCACCAAAAATTGCCTAAACAGATGACATATTTCACTTGTTTCATAGGTTCTCCATTGAGAATGCAGTTGATGTTTTTCATGTTCCTGCCCATTTTTTTCAGCTTTTACCTTTTTATTGATAATTTTCATACCAGTTATTTAATTTAGACAAAGTCCTGAAAACTTGTGGATTTATTAAGTATAACCCTGTATGCATAAAATAAAGAACTGTATATTCCTGATTTAATGCTATCCTCCTTCATAAATTATGAATAGCATGCACCCATCTTATATGTGCTATATTCTATACTACCTATATACTTCCACATTCAGACTACTCCTCCCTCCAGGCACGGTCCAGTAAAGTGACAACAGATATCTGTAAACTGGTTGGGAAACATATGTTACCTAACAAGAAGAATCTAACCTTGTCTGGTGAAATGGATATATCAAAAGATAAGGGGAGCTGAAATGAGATTTTTTTTTTTTTTTTTTTTTTTTTTTTAAAGTTGTCATCATTCCATTAAAGGATGGGATGGAAATTAGTATTTAGGGCAGTAGTAGCTGAAGCTCAGGATGTTTGAGCACAGATGAGTAGGAGAAATGGAATGTACCAGTATCAGCAAAAATATGGATGGCATTTGAAATGAGTGAAAGAAGATAGTTAATGTACAGGAGAAAATAGGGTAAGCAATAAAACAGAGTTCCAGGACAATCCTGCATAGGTAAAGAAATCTGAAGGGGAAAGTTCCCTGCATCTGCAGGGTAGATGCAGGGAACATGATGTTCCTTGCATCTACCATGCAGGGAACAACTAGACAGTTTGCTGAGTACACTATGACAGATTTGATCTAATGTCTTGGAAATGTCAAGAGCAACAGGCTTCTTCAGGTCTTACCATGACATGGGTCCAGAAGTGATTAACGTAGACTGGAAGATGTGGTATGGGATCTAAAGTGGTATAAATTAAAGAACCAGTCCCATTTTCTATCCTGATTTTGATATCAGATTTAATATTGCTTTTCTGAATGATGATGAAAAACCTTAAAATTAAAATATGAAGTAAATTATACCTAAAGTATAATTCATTTATATTTTCTTCCTTACTTGTATTTTAAGCTTGAAAAATTGCAATATTAAGGAATTTAGCCTACTTTAAAATACACTATAACTTTGGTACAAGAGTCCTCTGGATATCGTTGGTCGGAATATTTTGGACCCATTGTTCTAGGATGTTTTAAAATTAAAACCTTATTAGAAATATATAATGCTGTATCAATCCCTTCTGACAGTAATTAACCTATTTATGGATTTATTTATTTGTATGGAGTTTCCTCTCTTTTTCTTCCCTGTCCCTATTGGGGGGTAAGTATTTTTTTTTATGGCTGTAGATCCATGTGTGTCCATGGGGCCGGTTTGCCTGCTTGCGGGATGAAAAACGCCAGATAAACTGGCGGAAAAAATCCTACTGCACGCGCCCAAGACCGGCTAACTTGGCTATGGCTGAGGAAGTTCCTCAAATTCCTCACATCTTCGATGGGAATCGAACCTGGGACACTCCTTCCCCAGTCATATGGTTGCGAAGCACACAGCCACTAGGCTAACCGCGTGGCCATTTGTGGATTAAAAAAGCTTAAGCCATATTCAATTACTAAATTAAACAAAAGTGCTCCAAAAACTGAACTGAAAGAAGCTCTCAATTTTTTGGTAACACTTTGCAACAACTGTACTATTAACTTCAAATTCAACTTATTAAATTAAAAATGTAGCACATTTATTAGATGTCATTATAAAACCATAATAAAACTTAAAAACTGCGACAACTATACAAATACTTTCTTTTACAAGACATCAATGACTTACGGTAATTCTAGGAAAATATCAGTTGAGTTTATAATAGTGTACAAGATGAGCATAATTTAATAATAAGTTGGCTTTGCCCTTCCCTTATTACATAACATAAATAACTATCATATGATCATATCTTGCCATGCTGGCATCCTAGAACAATGGGTCCAAAATTTTTTTTTCATTATTTTTTCAAGCTTAAAATGCAAGTAAGGAAGAAAAAGAAGTAAATTATACCATTAAGCATAATTTACCTCATGTTTTAGCAGTATTAAAAATATTTTAATTCTTTAATTTTAAAATGTTATGTAAATAGGAAAATGAACTAACAATCATACCAGAGGATGCTTATATCTTTCTTTCATTAATGCTACTTCACTGTACAGTTTTGGAGACATAACAGGAGCTATATAAGATGTATATGATGCAGGAATGCTAACCCCATCATCTATAAAGGATATTAAAAAAATATTTTTAAAACAAAACACTTTTATTATTTATAACTTTCTATGCATTAAAAATATAATGCATTGAGAATAAATCAAATAGTTTCTAATAATAGGATAGAACTGAATTTCACATAAGTTTTCATACTAATTTTTGGATAACCTGCAATATAAACTTTTAAATCAGATGCCTGTACTATAAAGCAATTGTAGTGTAAGAAGCAATTGCCTTTATATATATTGGGATTTCTCTTAAGGCTGTTTAATGCTAAAAAGATTAAATCAATTATATTTGCAACCACTGAATGCACTCCTCATTTATCTCACCTACAGAGAAGCTGATTCTTTTTTAATCACAAAAAATGGCATAAAATTTAAACAGTTGGAAATCAGTTTTTTTTTCCCAACAATTCATCTGATTATTGAGATGAAAAGTTGGGTAACATAATTGAAAAAAAAAAAATTAAAAAAAAAGTATACACATACACAACCCCCCCACCCACAGTTCCAGGTGTATACAAGGTATCTTGCTCGTATTATAGACAAACAAGGTCAGCTAACATTCATCTTGAACAAAGAAAATATATCCACCACTACAATCATGGCCAGCTGACCATGTCTTGGACACAATGAACAAAAAACCTACAATGCTTCATCACAGCAAATACAAACATGAAAGACTTTTGGAATCAGAGCAGCAGATTTTAAAAAGAAAACAACAAATCTTAATAACTATGTTAATACAAAACTTCCCAAGATTTGGGAAACAGTAACTGCTCCCACAGAACAGCCAAGACTCCAGACAAGTACTACAGAATGTGCCACTCTTAGGATTTAAGGTTTCCAACCTAACATTTCTACTTATTCCTTGTGTGGTTTATATCCATTATTACAATTCTTATATTGTATTTCAGATGATGCCTCTGTGTAATGAAGCTGAAATATTCTAACCATTAAACTGGTGTTTATTTCTTTCACTGTGCATATACATTTTGGAAAATTATGGAGACAACTACTGTGTTTGAGTAAAACTTTAGTTTAATATAAACTAAGACCCACTTTCGACCTTTATATCAAGGTCATCTTCTGGAGCATATATACTATATACAGAAAACAAGCTACACTACAATCTACATGGTTGGTTAAAGTTACTGACCAACTGTTACAACAATTATTGACCTGACCTCTGGCGAAAAAAAAAAAAAAAAAAAAGCTTTCACTGTGCAGTTTTTATTCCGTTAAATATGGATATGAGCTTCACCTGGCATCTAAGCTTAAATACTAACAAACAACTACTAGTATATGGAAGAATTGGATAATCAGATATTGATTTTAATCTCAAAATCTGCAGCATTAACGATGTGCAGAATATTATTGATGAAATCCAGTCAGCTGCATCTCCGAAAGAAATGCAGCTGACTGGATTTTACAGCGATATAGTTGACAGTTGAAGCTCAGAACATATTTATTTGTGCAATTACTGAAAGAAACGCACCCAAATTTTATTACCAATAAATATGTTGTTATTTTTTATTAATTATTTCTATAACAGAAAAGAGAATTTTCACCATAATCCTAATTGCATATCTGGTTCTGGAAAGGATAAACATAAAACCTTTTAGGTAATTAATTTAAAGAAAAATTATTTACAAATAAAATAAAAGCTCAATAACATATTTTCTTATATGACCACTATACTAAACATGTCATATCTCCTCTAGGTAATAACAAACACCTTTCAAGACTACTGTTTCAAATTCACATTAATTTTTTTTCCTAATGTAGTCAAAAAATAAACAGCAAGGCAATTCCATATAAAGTAAATGATTTTTACCTAAAATCAAGAATAATAATAATCATCATCAAATTCCTGACATATACCCTCAAAGAAATACAGGATACGATAGTATTACATGAAAAATTTACATCATTACTAACTTTCTATCTACAATTTTCCTCCAAATCAATTTGTTACCTGTCAAGACTCCAACATTATCAGATCTTATATTTCTATCTTCTAAGGCACATTTTACTGTATCAATCCACCTATATCATGGTCTTCATCTGGATCTTTTTCCTGCCAACCTGACAGAGAACACTTGTTTTGCAAATCTTTCCTCTCCCATTCTGTTTAAGTGACCTGAGATTAGCTCTACTAACACATTCCTGGATGCTGATCCTCACTTTTTAATATGATATAACCATTGATGCCATTAATCTTTCTCAGGACTCTCATATCTGCAGTCTCTAGTCTTTGGTCAAGTGTTTTACTTCTGACCCAGCTCTCAGGTCCATAAGTTAAAATTGGCTTGAATACTGTCTTGTATACAGCTAATTTAGTGTTCCGACTAATTTCTCTCTTATTCCATATAAATTTATTCAGTTGACTTCCCACCATACCAGCTTTGTTGATTCTATTGTCTATTTCCATATTTAATTTACCATCATCACTAAAAATTGACTTTGAAAAAGTATTTGACAAAGTTAAAAGAAACATATTATTTAACATATTAAAAGAAAGACAAATACCAAATAAAATCCTAAAAGCTATCACAAGTATATATGAAAATAATCAAATACAAATAAGATTAAATCACGAGCTATCATATATGAGAGAGATAAACCAAGGGGTCCGACAGGGATGTCCCCTCTCAGCAACTCTTTTTAATATCTACTTAAATGAAATAATAATAAAATGGAATAAAAGGTTACATCAAGGAATTAAACTTTATCCTAAAGTTAACTTAAACACTCTCCTCTTTGCCGGCGACCAAATAATAATTACAAATTCTGAAGATAACATACAGAGAAAGCTATTTTAGATCTAAATGAGATAGCCAAAGATTATGGTATGATAATATCAACATCATCATCAAATTCCTGCCATGTACCCTCAAGGGGTGTACAGAATATGATAGTACTACATGAAAAAAACTACATCATTACTAACTTCCTATCTACAATTTTCCTCCAAATCAGTCTGTTACTTGTCAAGACTCCAACATTATCAGATCTTATATTTCTATCGTCTAAGGCACTTTTTACCGTATCAATCCACCTATATCTTGGTCTTCCTCTGGGTCATTTTGCTGCCAACCTGGCAGAGAACACTTGTTTTGCTAATCTTTCCTCGCCCATTCTGTTTAAGTGACCATACCACCTGAGATTGGCTCTGCTAACGCATTCCTGGATGCTGACAATATCAAGTTCTTTCCTAATATCCTCGTTTTTAATATGATATTGACATTGATGCCATCTGTTCACACCTCTAATCTTTCTCAGGACTCTCATATCTGCGGTCTCTAGTCTTTGGTCAAGTCTTTTACTTCTGACCCAGCTCTCAGATCCATAAGTTAAAACTGGTTTGAACACTGTCTTGTATACAGCTAATTTAGTGTTCCGACTAATTTCTCTCTTATTCCATATGAATTTATTCAATGGACTTCCCACCATACCAGCTTTGCTGATTCTGTTGTCTATTTCTATATTTAATTTACCATCTTCAGTAAAAATCGTGCCTAAGTAGCTGAAATGTTTTACTTGTTCCACAGGTTCTCCATTCACAACACAGTTAACATTTTCAATGATTCTGCCTATTTTTATTGTCTCTGTCTTTTTATTGCTGACCTTCATACCATATCTTTTACAACAGTTACTCAATTTAGTCAGAGAATCTTGCAGTCTTGTAGCAGATTTATTTAGAAGTATAACATCATCCGCATAAAGCAAAGAGCTGACATTAACATCTCCAATTTTGATATCATGCCTAATACCACTTTCCTTCATAATGTGATCCATATAGATAATGAATAACAGAGGGGATAATGTTCATCCTTGTCTCACACCAGATTTAACATTAAACCATCTTCCTGTACTCCCTTCAATTCTAACTGCTGACTTAAAACTCAAATAAAGACTAAGTATAGCTCGATATAATGCTGCATTGACACCATATAACTGCAGTGTATTGAATGGCTTCTCTCTTGGCACCTTGTCATATGCCTTTTCCAAATCAACAAAACTTAAATACAGATCTTTGTTATATTCCCATGCTTTCTCGACTATTTGTCGTAAAGTGAAAATCTGATCCTGACAGCCTCTGTTTGGCCTGAATCCAGCTTGTTCTTCGCCAAGCTTTTCTTCTACAATTCTTCTCAACTGTTTCTCAAGTATACTTGCATAGATCTTGTCAGGAACACTCAGTAGGGAAATACCTCTGTAATTCTCACATTCAGTTTTATTTCCCTTTTTATATATGGGTACTATGAGAGCTCTACTCCAATCATCGGGAATTCTTCCCTCTGTCCAGGCTTTCTGGACTATGCAGTGCAGTCATAAGACTCTCATACCATCATACTTCAGCATTTCTGGTCGAATATCATCTACTCCAGCTAACTTTCCACATTTCAAGCCTTTAATGGCTTTTTCTACTTCAAATATGGATATGTATTCCTGCCTGCATGCCTGGTCAGTGTTTTTTTACCACTGTGCTGTCATCACTGCTTGTTTCATTTAGCAGTTTTTCAAAGTAATTACTCCATACTTCAAGGATATCTTTTTCACCTATTTTCATGTCACCTTTATCATCTCTAACTCCTTTTACAGCACTCTTTCCTCCATTTTTAAGCTTCTTCAACAACCTCCAGAATATCTTACCACCTTCTTGATATTTATTTTCTATATTCTTGCCAAAGTCCTCCCATGACTTTTGTTTAGCTAGTTTTACACAGTGTTTAGCATTCTTGCATTTGTCTCTATATTCTCTAAGAGCACAAGGTGACTTATTTGACAGGAACGTTTGATATGCTTTCTTCTTTTCCTTCACTGCCTCTTTAACTTCCTGTGTTCACCAGGGAGTTCTCAATTTTTTATCCTTGCAGACAACCTCACCACATGCCTCTCTGGCAGAATCAATCAATGTTTACTTCAGAGTTTGCCACTGCATCTCCAAGGTTTGGTTGCTGTTCTCGAACTCTTTCATTTTTTCTTCAATAATCTTTGTGTATTTTAGTCTACAGTTCATGTCTGAGAGCTGCTCAACTTTTATTTGCTTTAAAACTTTCTTACATGTTATTCTTTTCAATATGAAATTCAATTTTATCCTGCTCAAGACTAAATAGTGATCACTTCCAATTTCAAATCCTCTGTACACTCTGGTCCTGCACCAGGGAGAAAACATCACTATCAACAATAACATAGTCAATCAGACTTTTCTTATTCCTAGCCTCTTCTCTCCATGTGAATTTATGCACATTTTTATGTTGGAACATGGTGTTAATAATAACCAGTCCATGTCCTGAGCAGAAATCCAACAGATATTTGCCATGATTATTAGCTTTGCTCTTTTCTCCAAATTTTCTCAAAATATTTTTGTATGTCTCACAATCATTTCCTACTCTGCTATTTAGATCCCCAACAAGGACCAACTTTTCCTTTTTCATTGTGTCAGTTGCTTTTTCTAAAGCCTCAAAAAATTCCTCCACTTCTACCTTAGTAGAACCTTCTGTGGGACCATAGGCACAAATAAGTCTCATTGTCCAGTTCCCCATTCTCATATTTGCCCACATCACTCTACTTGAGACTGACTGCCATTCAAGAAGATTAGCCTTGTATTTTCTGTTGAATACTATGGCTACTCCTACTTTTCCTTGATTGTCATTGCCTGAATATAACATTTTGTATTTATTGCTCAGAAAGATCTCACCCGTTTTGGTCTTTTTTGTTTCAGTCACCCCTATTATGTTGATCTGGTACTTATCTAATTCCTCAGCTAGTTCCATTTATTTGCCATTCAGGCTTCTTATGTTGATAGTACCGATCTTTAACTCTGGTGATGTTGAGTTGGGGTTTGTTTTCAGATTTGTTCCAGTAGCTGACTTTTCGCTGTTCACCCTGGTTCCCTGGCGAAAACAACGGGGGCCTTGTTTAACCGGGCGACGCCCCAGCCGGCATGAAATTTTGTCATGTTGTACCATCATTTTTATTTTGGTTTAACCAATAAGAATACAATTTGGTCATCTAAATCCCGAATTGCCAGCCCATTCTCGTTCGTTCAGTATCCAAGTAGATACCCAACAGGGTGCACCGCGATAAGGTGAGGACTGGACATTAGGTCAGAAGCCCTGGTCGGTTCTCCGCATTCCTTTAAAGGCTATGTGGAGGTCTCCTCTCAGTTATACAGCATTGACCCTTAAGCACCCCGGTATGATAACATCAACAGAAAAATCAAAAACCATGGCCTTTAAAGGACAAGATCCAGCAAGAACTAAAATAGTAATAGATAACAAGATCTTAGAAAGTGGATTCATTTAACTACCTAGGATGTATGATCACATATGAAAATGAAAAAGATATAAACGTAAAAATTGCAAAATATTTAAAAATAACAAGTCTAATTAACTCTATATTTAAACCAAACCTAGTTCAAAAACAAACCAGGCTAAAAGTATACAATACATTACCCCTACCAGTCTTAATGTATGGAAGCGAAATCTGGACAATAAAACAAAAAGACAAACATAAAGTTAACAACAGCAGAAATGAAGTTTATGAGAAAAACTGCAAAGTATACCCTATTTGAACACAAAAGAAACGAAGATATTATGAAATAATTAAACCAAGAACCAGTAATAGAAAAAAATTAAAAAATATAAACATATATGGATGGAACACTTTCAAAGAATGAAAACAGAAAGATTACCAAAACAAGCCTTAAAGTACAAGCCATTAGGGAAAAAAAAAAAAAAAAACCAGGACGTCCTCTTAAACAATGACTTCTAAGGCCGGAACAGGCCATGCTAGGAAATCCTTGATACGCATGATGATGATGATGACTAAATATCCGGCCTAAGTAGCCAAAATGTTTTACTCGTTCTATAGGTTCTCCATTCACAATGCAGTTGATATTTTCAATGTTTCTGCCTATTTTCATTGTCTTGTTATTGTTGCCCTTCATACCATATCTATTACAACAGTTATTCAATTTAATCAGGGAATCTTGCAGACTTGCAGCAGGTTTATTTAGAAGTATAACATCATCCGCATAAAGCAAAGAGCTGTCATTAACATCTCCAATTTTGATATCAAGTTTAATACTACTTCATAATGTGATTCATATAGATAATGAATAACAGATGGGATAATGTACATCCCTGTCTGACACCAGATTTAATGTTAAACCACCTTCCTGTACTTCAATTCTAACTGCTGACTTACAACTCAAATAAAGACTACATATTGCTTGATATAATGCCCCACTCACACCATACAGCTGTAGCATTTTGAATAGCTTCTCTCTTGGCACCTTGTCATATGCTTTTTCCAGATCTATAAAACTTAAATACAGATCTTTGTTATATTCCCATGATTTCTCAACTATTTGTAGTAAAGTGAAAATCCGATCCTGAAAGCCTCTATTTGTCCTGAATCCTGCTAGTTCTTCACCAAGCTTCTCTTCCACCATCCTTCTCAACCATTTCTCAAGTATACTTTGCATATATGTTAAAGATATCAAGCTATTTTAACCCTGGTTTTACTCCATTACCCAAGTAAGGAAACAGACAAATAAGTCAAGTTTGTTCCTACACATAGTGTGAGTCTAACTGACCCACAAGGTAGTGCAAGTCTAGACAACTCATGGTAAAAGTGGAATAAGCTCCGATCACTATTCTTAATAGTTACCCTTAATGCAAAGCCCATCTCCTTGAGGAGATGCATGATGCTATGCATTAAAGGCAAGGGGCCACTACCCAGACCAGTTTCGACCTTTATTGAGGTCTCATCAGTGGGAGCCAGGCTTAGATATACCAAGGTTAAGTAATACAAAGCTTATAAGTATTTTAATGACTTTAATGCATAGCATCATACATTTCCTCAAGGAGATGGGCTTTGCATTAAGGGTAAATATTAAGAATAGTGATCAGAGCTTATTCCATTTTTACCACGAGTTGCCTAGACTTGCACTACCTTGCATGTCAGTTAGACTCACACTACGTGCAGGTGCAAACTTGACTTGTCTGTTTGCTTACTTGGGAAATGGAGTAAAACGAGGTTTAAAATAGCTTGGTATCTTTAACATATATTATACCCAAGGTAAAAAACTTTCTATACTTGCATATATTTTACGAGGAACACTTAGTAGGGAACTACCTCTGTAATTCTCACATTCAGTTTTATTTCCCTTTATATATATGGGTACTATGAGAGCTCTGATCCAATCATCTGGAATTCGTCCAGGCTTTCTGAACTATGCAGCAGCCACGGTAAGACTTTTATACCTCCATACTTCAGCATTTCTGGTCGAATATCATCTACTCCTGCTGCCTTTCCACATTTCAGGCTTTTGATGGCTTTTTCTACTTCAAGTAAGGATATGTATTCCTGACCGAATGCCTGTTGAGTATTTTTTTTTTTACCACTGTGCTGTCATCACTGCTTATTTCATTTAGCAATTTTTTGAAGTAATTACCCCATACTTCAAGGATATCTATTTCTCCCATTTTCATGTCACCTTTATCATTCCTTTATTTTCACCTTTATCATTTATAATTCCTTTTACAGCACGCTTTCCTCCATTTCTGAGCTTCTTCAACAACCTTCAGAATATCTTGCCACCTTCTTGATATTTATTTTCTATGTTCTTACCAGAGTCTTCCCATGACATTTGTTTAGCTAGTTTTACACAGTGTTTAGCTTTCTTCCATTTGTCTCTGTACTCTAAGAGCACAAGCTGACTTGTTTGCCAGGAACCTTTGATATGTTTTCTTCTTTTCTTTCACTACGACTGTAACTTTTGGTTCATGTTCTCAAACTCTTTAATTTTTTCTTGAATGATGTTTGTGTATTTTAGTCTACAGTTCACATCTGAGAGCTGCTCAACTTTTATTCGCTTTAAAACATTCTTACATGTTCTTCTTTTCAATATGAAATTCAATTTTATCCTGCTCAAGACTAAATGGTGATCACTTCCAATTTCAAATCCTCTGTATACTCTGGTGTCCTGGACCAGCAAGAAAATATCACTATCAACAATAACATAGTCAATGAGACTTTTCTTATTCCTTGCCTCTATTCTCCATGTGAATTTTGTGCACATTTTCATGTTGGATCATTGTGTTAGTAATAACTAGTCCATGTATTTGCCATTATTATTAGCTTTGCTCTTTTCTCCAAATTTTCCAAAAATATTTTTGCATGTCTGACAATCATTTCCTACTCTGCTATTTAGATCCCCAACAAAGATCAACTTTTCCTTTTTCATTGTGTCAGTTGCTTTCTCTAAAGCCTCAAAAAATTCCTCCACTTCTACCTTAGTAGAACCTTCTGTGGGACCATAGGCACAAATAAGTCTCATTGTCCAGTACCCCCATTCTGATATTTGCCCAATTTTTGATTACTCAAGTGAGTCTTGGTTCATATACAAAATATTTTACTAATAGAACATGTAATACATTCTAGAATGATTCCTAGCAGATTAATAATAATAACAGGATACAATAATACATGAAATTTTACATTATTAACTTCTTACTAACGATATCCTCCAAATTAGTCTGTTAACTAAGACTCCAATATTGTCACATCTTATATATTTTGATCTTCTAAGCCAGGTGAAATTGCATCAATGTACCTATATCTTGGTCTTCCTCTGAGTCTTTATTCTGCCATCTTGGCATCAAACAATTGCTTTGCAAGTCATGCTCATCCTCTTTAAGTAATCATACCACAAGAGCTTAGCAATGCTCATATACAAGGTAGTCTGAAAAGTTCTAAGCCTCGACCTTAGATGGCAACAATATGGAAGAGTTTTTTTTTTTTTTTCTAAGTTGATACATCTGCCATAACCATCCATGTGAAATTGCAAGTCATTCTATCAAGTAGTTTGTTTTATACAGCTGACTGAAGCAAAAGTATTGTCTGTATCCATTGAAATGGATAAAATTGAGTATCGTGTGGTTATAAAATTTTTTTTTGAAAGAAGATTTAACGGCAAAAGAAATTCATTCGAAATTCATAAAAGTTTATGGGCACCCTTCTCCTTCATTTTCGACAATTAAGAACTGGGCTGCAGAGTTTAAACGTGGACGTACCAGCCTTGAAGATGATCCACATGAAGGACGTGCAAAAAGTGTAACAACACCAAAAATCACTGAAGTGTGCGATATCGTATTGGATGACCAGCGAGTCAAAGTGCGTGAAATTGCTGAGACTATAGGTATTTCAAAAGAATGTGTAGGATATATTTTGCATATGAAAAAGCTTCGCGCAAAACGGATGCGTTGCTTGCTTACAGCAGATCAAAAACGCACTCACATGAAAATCTGAAGCAAAAGTGAATTTTGCTGAGAATCATCTGAATAATGCTTGGATAACTGAGAAGGGACCTCCACACAGCCTTTAAAGGAATGCAGAGAACCGACCAGGGCTTCTGACCTAATGTCTAATCGTCACCTTCTCGTGGTGCACCCTGTTGGGAATCTACCTGGATACTGAACGAACGAGGATGGGCTGGCAATTTGGGATTTTCGCCAGGGAGCCAGAAAAAAACAGCGAAAAGTCAACTACTGGAACAAACCTGAAAGCACACCACAACTCAACATCACCAGAATTAAAGATCGGTACTTTCAACATAAGAAGCCTGAATGGCAAAGAAATGGAGCTAGCTGAGGAATTAGATAAGTACCAGATCGATATAATAGGGGTGACTGAAACAAAAAAGACAAAACCTGGTGAGATCTTTCTGAGCAATAAATACAAAATGTTATATTCAGGCAATGACAATCAAGGAAAAGAAGGAGTAGCCATAGTATTCAACACAAAATACGAGGCTAATCTTCTTGAATGGCAGGCAGTCTCAAGTAGAGTAATGTGGGCAAATATGAGAATGGGGAACTGGACAATGAGACTTATTTGTGCCTATCCCACAGAAGGTTCTACTAAGGTAGAAGTGGAGGAATTTTTTGAGGCTTTAGAAAAAGCAACTGACACAATGAAAAAGGAAAAGTTGGTCCTTGTTGGGGATCTAAATAGCAGAGTAGGAAATGATTGTCAGACATACAATTTTTTTTTGGGAAAATTTGGAGAAAAGAGCAAAGCTAATAATAATGGCAAATACCTGTTAGATTTCTGCTCAGGACATGGACTGGTTATTACTAATACCATGTTCCAATATAAAAATGTGCACAAATTCACATGGAGAGAAGAGGCTAGGAATAAGAAAAGTCTGATTGACTATGTTATTGTTGATAGTGATGTTTTCTCCCTGGTGCAGAACACCAGAGTGTACAGAGGATTTGAAATCGGAAGTGATCACTATTTAGTCTTGAGCAGGATAAAATTGAATTTCATATTGAAAAGAATAACATGTAAGAAAGTTTTAAAGTGAATAAAAATTGAGCAGCTCTCAGATGTGAACTGTAGACTAAAATACACAAAGATTATTGAAGAAAAAATGAAAGAGTTTGAGAATAGGAATCAAACCTTGGAGATTCAGTGGAAAACTCCGAAGAAAACATTGATTGATTCTGCCAGAGAGGCATGTGGTGAAGTTGTCTGCAAGGATAAAAAAAATCAGAACTCCCTGGTGGACACAGGAAGTTAAAGAGGCAGTGAAGAAAA
Source organism: Typopeltis vanoorti (assembly GCF_054136105.1). Classification (NCBI taxonomy): domain Eukaryota; kingdom Metazoa; phylum Arthropoda; class Arachnida; order Uropygi; family Thelyphonidae; genus Typopeltis; species Typopeltis vanoorti. The sequence continues at coordinate 87,447,636 of NC_143566.1, forward strand.
AGAGAAGAAAGCACATCAAAAATTCCTGTCAAATAAGTCAGCTTGTGCTCTTAGAGCATATAGAGACAAATGCAAGAATGCTAAACACTGTGTAAAACCAGCTAAACAAAAGTCATGGGAGGACTTTGGCAAGAATATAGAAAATAAATATCAAGAAGGTGGCAAAATATTCTGGAGCTTGTTGAAGAAGCTTAGGAATGGAGGAAAGAGTGCTGTAAAAGGAGTTAGAGTGCTGTAAAAGGAGTTAGAGATGATAAAGGTGACATGAAAACAGGAGAAAAAGATATCATTGAGGTATGGAGTAATTTGAAAAACTGCTAAATGAAACAAGCAGTGATGACAGCACAGTGGTAAAAAATACTGACCAGGCATGCAATCAGGAATACATATCCATACTTGAAGTAGAAAAAAGCCATCAAAGGGTTGAAATGTGGAAAGGCAGCAGGAGTAGATGATATTCGACCAGAAATGGTGAAGTATGGTGGTATAAGAGTCTTACAGTGGCTGCACTGCATAGTTTCAGAAAGTCTGGACAGAGGGACGAATTCCCGATGATTGGAGTAGAGCTCTCATAGTACCCATATATAAAAAGGGAAATAAAACTGAATGTGAGAATTACAGAGGTATTTCCCTACTGAGTGTTCCTGGCAAGATCTATGCAAGTATACTTGAGAAACGGTTGAGAAAAATTTTGGAAGAAACGCTTGGTGAAAAACAAGCTGGATTCAGGCCAAACAGAGGCTGTCAGGATCAGAGCTTCACTTTACGACAAATAGTCGAGAAAGCATGGGAATATAACAAAGATCTGTATTTAAGTTTTGTCGATTTGGAAAAGGCATATGACAAGGTGCCAAGAGAGAATCTATTCAATACGCTGCAGTTATATGGTGTCAATGGGGCATTATATCAAGCAATACCTAGTCTTTGAGTTGTAAGTCAGCAGTTAGAATTGAAGGGAGTACAGGAAGATGGTTTAATGTTAAATCTAGTGTGAGACAAGGATGTACATTATCCCCTCTGTTATTCATTATCTATATGGATCACATTATGAAGGAAAGTGGTATTAAACATGATATCAAAATTGGAGATGTTAATGTCAGCTCTTTGCTTTATGCAGATGATGTTATACTTTTAAATAAATCTGCTACAAGTCTGCAAGATTCTCTGACTAAATTGAATAGCTGTTGTAATAGATATGGTATGAAGGTCAGCAATAAAAAGACAAAGACAATGAAAATAGGCAGAATCATTGAAAATGTCAACTGTATTGTGAATGGAGAACCTGTGGAACAAGTAAAACATTTCAGCTACTTAGGCACGATTTTTACTGAAGATGGTAAATTAAATATAGAAATAGACAACAGAATCAGCAAAGCTGGTATGGTGGGAAGTCAGTTGAATAAATTCATATGGAATAAGAGAGAAATTAGTCGGAACACTAAATTAGCTGTATACAAGACAGTGTTCAAACCAGTTTTAACTTATGGATCTGAGAGCTGGGTCAGAAGTAAAACACTTGACCAAAGACTAGAGACCGCAGATATGAGAGTTATTAGGAAAGAACTTGACATTGTCAGCATCCAGGAATGCATTAGCAGAGCTAATCTCAGGTGGTATGGTCACTTAAACAGAATGGGCGAGGAAAAATTAGCAAAACAAGTGTTCTCTGCCAGGTTGGCAGCAAAATGACCCAGAGGAAGACCAAGATATAGGTGGATTGATATGGTACAAAGTGCCTTAGACGATAGAAATATAAGATCTGATATTGTTGGAGTCTTGACAAGTAACAGACTGATTTGGAGGAAAATTGTAGATAGGAAGTTAGTAATGATGTAATTTTTTTCATGTAGTACTATCATATCCTGTACACCCATTGAGGGTACATGGCAGGATTTGATGATGATTAACATTTTTTAAAATTTTTAACGTCCCCCCCCCCCCCCCCCCCCCCAAACATATCAAAATTTAATTCGGCATCCTAGTAGGTACACTGAAAAAAGTCCCTGGAACATTTATAAAAATCCTCTGAAAAAAGCAAAATACATTGTTTAAAAAAGTGTGTGTGAAATATATATATATATATTTCTTTTTTAAGTATGTATTTCCTTAGTGGTTTTCCTGCACCTATAAAGCCATAGGTCAGGTTCATACCATGAGTATTGTTTTAGTTCTAATTTCTTTCTAATATATTTAATAGCAAAAGCGGCTAAAGCAGCTCATCAGATTACTTGGTTATTGAAGAATACTTAGACAAGCAGGCTAGTGTTCCTCTTTATTGAGGCTTGATAAGACCCCATTTTGATTACTGCATGCAGATCTAGGTATCAGGGTTTATTGGTGATGAGGAGGAGGTTAAGAGGATCCAGAGGCAAGTGACTAAGATGGTAGGTCTATGGAATGAACCTTACGAGAACAGGTTAAAGATTTGTGGGTTACAGAAACTGGTTGATAGGTGGAAAAGGGGTGATATGATTGAGACATACAATTACAAGATTATTTCAGAACAGTACTGGTGGTGGGAGAACTAGGGGCCATCCATAGAAACCGAGGACTTCCTTCAATGAGTCTAAGGCATTCTTAGAGTTGCTTGTAATAATAATAATTATTTATTTACGTTAAAAACAATTTAGTATTTCCCCAACTATTAAAATCTCATATATTACATTCACTCATCTTAGTCTTATAACTGAAACAAGAGAGATATGATATAAAAGAAACACTGTTTAATTAAAATAAGTATACAAATATAATTTTTACATAAAATTAATTTTAAAAGAAACTTGTAAGAGACACACTATCTCACACCCACACATTCAATTTCCAAGAATACAGAAAAAAAAAATATAAAAATTCTAACAAACAAAAACAATCTATGCAAATCCTTTCTAGGATTTAACAATTCTGGCTTTCCAATACAATCACTTTCCAAATAAGAGTCATCTCACTATGGCTCAAAGTTAACTCTCTTTGCAATAAATAAATTTTATCCTACCTCAGTGGTTTCGGTTTAAATAATTTCCAGAAAAATCACCCTGCTTGACTCTTACCCATGAAGAGAAAACACTCCAAGTAAATTGTTGGCCTTACAGTTCTCTAAACAAAATTTCATTACATGAATTCAGTTCCTTTATCTGAACAATACAGTTCTCTGTATTATTCAGATTATCTGAATAATACACTTCAGTATTCTGCAATGCACACCATCGTGAAGAACACTGTTTAGAAGAAAATCAACTTTCTACTTGAAATAAAATGTTCTGTCTTCAGTTTTCATGTATTGATAGGAAAAAACACTAGACAAACCTAGTACTGGAATTTGTTCTTTACAAATGTAACTTATTGTTTATTCCTTTATAAACAAGAACATTAGAATCTTCTAGATTTTTATCTACTGGTGGTTGCATACCATTTGAAAAAATAAATACTTTCAGATAAATCTATAGGTTTCTGAATAGGATTAATGTATACAACAACATATAAAATAAACTTTCAAGTAAGAACAATAGTTTTGCAATATATTTTCAGCCTATTTAAATAAAGAGTGATAATTTCTTGACATCAGATGGCCAAAATTATGTGCAGTTCTTGAACTTGAAAATTCAATTCAACTCTATGTACTATATTCATCACCATTATGAAACATTGACAAAGTTTAGCGATACCTTATAACATATACTTATAAGTATATCTATTTTGTTTCTTCCCCTTTTTTAAGATTGCTTACTAAAAGTTATGTAATATATATAAAAAATATAAAATGTGGTGCATCTGAACGAACATCATCAAATACTCCACAGAGTACTTTAAACACATTCTTTTCCCCACTCTTTTCAGACAATATGTACATAATCTTCACTTCCCTCCAGAATAGCAAGGAATCACAGAAAAGAGTAGATCAAGTTGTTTTCATTATACTTCCACTGATAAGTCTATAGCACACACTGATTGGAAAGAAGTCAACAGACACTCTCATGGGCAAGGTGCATCATGCCATGTAATGAGTCTTAAGAAATCAACTAGATAAAGTATCTAGTTGGTTTCTTAAGACTTATGTCTTTTAAAATTCCACAACTAAGTTGAAGGAATATGATGCTCTCAAATCAGTACAACTATGTCCAAGTGAAATGGCCACGAGAAGAGAATTCATGGAGTTTGAAAGACAGGTTGCAGGCCTATGTGTTCAGCAAATTGTTGACAAATTGAGTCATCCCAGGTCAACAATCAGTGATACCATACTGAGATGGAAGCGAAGGGTGTCAACAGAAAGTGCTACCAGCAGTGGACGACCCACAACACTCATCGAAGTGACTGTACGGTGCTACAAAGGATAATATATAAAAACTACCATTTGTCAGCTGACACACTGAATGCGGAGTTCTGGGTATCAACTGGAACCCGAATCTGCACAACAGTATTCAAAATGGAGGCTCGCAACATGGGTTTCCATGGCAGGACCACAATATGAAAATAGAATGAGCCATGTGATGTTAAATGGTCAACAGCACTATGCTTTAACTGAAGAAAAGGTTAATCATAACAGTGTAAAAATAAATTGTATATATATAAGCTGGTGTTCTTATTCCTATAGATGATTTTATAGTTTCCTTTATCTTAGTGAAGTTTGGAATAATTACTATTGAACCAAGAATGGTATTTTATAAAAACATACATACATACATATATATATATATATATATATATATATATAACTTATAATACACTCAAGAGATCATCAGATAGATATAGTATCTAGTTGGTTTCTTAAGACTTATGTCTTTATAAAATATCATTCTTGGTTCAATAATAATTATTTCAAACTTTGCTAAGATAGCAAAGTTTGAAATAATGTAAAATCACCTGGCACTCATAATGTCATTATACAGCTAAATGTGACCTTGCCATTAATATTCATCTTGTTGCTGAGCTCCAGACTTTTATCTCCTCAAACTTAGACCCATAACTTTCCTACATAATTCTTAATGTAGCTAAATGCTCTCTACAACATTCATTTAATAAACAAAATCGAGAACTAAATCGTAAATTTGATGTTCTTGTTGATAGGCAAATCAAGCCTCTCTCTTTCTCTGTTCCAGATAATTGTGTTATCGTTTCAGGATGCCCTTTAAATGACGGTGAAACACTTATTCTTTCAAAAGGACATGAATTTTCTAAATTTTTTGGAAATGAATTTTTTGGAACTAAATAGGGTATTTAGTTCCAAAAAAAATACCCTATTTAGATTTCCTTTTAAACATCAAATGAAACTTATTTAACATTTCCAGTGAAGTGGCTAATAATCTCCACTTAGAAGTTGCATCCATCCTGCCTAAATCAAAGGTTCCAACCATCTAACATATCTTTCTGAAAAGAAATCTATATATTCTCTTAGATGCAACAGTCACCTTGTTATCACCAAAGCAGACAAGGGAAAAGTTGCAGTAGTTATGGACTCTGCAAATTATAAAAGTTTCTTTTTTTTTTTTTTACTACAAGATTGTTCAACCAACCAGGAACTGGATCATAATCCCATAATAGGCAACTTTGGAAATTAAACTCCATTCTTCTTCTTTGGTGCTTCAATCTGAAGATTGGTAATTATAGCAGCACAACATCCTGTTCTGTGATCTCCTCATAATTCCTAGCACTAGTTACCATCATTATGTTATTTATATATGAAATTATTGATCTGCCTCGTGGCCTCTTTCCTTCTACAGTCCCCTCTATTATTTCTGTAATCAGTCCCCCCTCAAACGGTGTCCAATTAGGCTTTTTCTTCTCTTATTGATTTGTTTCATTAATGACCGCTCTTCATGAACTATATTTAGAACTTCTTCATTACTTTTCCTTTCAGTCCAACTAATTTTCATCATTTTTCTCCAGCACCAAAATTCAAATGCCTCCAACTTTTTGATGTCTTGTTTTGTTAGAGTCCAGGCCTCACAACCATATAATGCAATGCTCCATATGTATGTTTTCACTAGCCTTTTTTGAGCTGGATGCTAAGTCTTTTACTGGTAAAAATATTTCTTTTGTTGTAGAATGCTTTTTTGGCTAGGATTACTACTCCATTCTAGACAAAGTTATAAGTTTAGATGCAGACACCATAGAAAAGTTAAAAACATATTTTGCAAGAACACCAAGGTTCTATGGTTTACCAAAGATCCATAAGAAAGACATTCCTCTCAATCTGATTGTGGATTGCACTGATTCACCTATGTATCGCATAGCCAAATATTTAGCAAACCTACTAAAATCACATACAGGCAAGTCTCACTCTTTTTTAAAAAACTGTTTGGATTTTTTAGACAATTTAAAAATTGTCTCCATACAACCTACTGATCTTATCCCTATTTACAAACGTACAATCTCAAAGAGACTTTACAACTACTTTCTGAAATTCTCACACAATATAGTAAAACTATTTGAATTCGTTATGCATTCTGGATACTTCGCTTGTCAAAAATTCTACAACCAAGTAGAAGGAACTGCCATGGGAAGTCCACGCTTCCCTGCTTTAGCCAACTTTTATTTAGAGCATTTAGAAGACATCCTTTTTTTCATAGATATATAGACATTTTGTGGTGTGGCCTCACAATATAGATACCTTACCAACGTTTTTAGTTACTATAAATACTTTGCATCCTCGTATCAGATTCACTATGGAAATTGAAAGAGACAACAAATTATTGTTTCTAGACATTCTTCTCATCCACTCACCATCAAGTAATTTAACAACATCAATTTATAGAAAAACCACTTTCAATGGACGTTACATTCTTCAACGATCTGTACTTCATCCTTCTCAAAAGACAGGAATCAAAGTGCTTAATTTGATGAGTTAAGACTAATTGCTCAACTCCCCATCATTTACAAGAACTCTCTACTATCAAACAAATATATGAAATTAAATGGCTTTTCCAAAAGAACTACACAACATCTGTTTGATTCCTACAAACCTAACCCAAATAACAAGGAATCAATAGGTCAAGTTCCAATCCGATACATCTCCAGCATTTGAGAGAACCAACTTCAAGAATTCTGAAGAATCATTTAGCAGCAACTTTTATTCCTATTAATAAACTCTCAACATATTCCTCCTCTTCTAAAGATAAATGCTCTCCTGTCTTCTAGGTGTTTTTGAATACAATTTAATAAAATTTGAATACAAGAACATAAATCATAAATTTTCCAGATTTATTGGATTTTCCAAAAAATCCAATAAATCTGGATTATTATTTTTTCCCCCCAATTTTTTCCAAGGTTCAATAATTACTATTGCAAGAATGGTATTTTATAAAGACATAAGGTCTGAAGAAACCAACTAGATACTACATCTATTTAACGATCCGTTGAGTATGATAAGTTATATATATATATATATATATATGCAATTTATTTCTACACTGTCATGATTAACCTTTTCTTCAGTTAAAGCATAGCGCCATTGGCGATTTAACATCACATGGCTCATTCTATTTCAAATAAATCAATTTTTGCATCCTACCTTATAACTGTTTTTTAAGCCACTGATAATGGTCTGTTAATTTCAGATGAAATATATGGCAGTATATTTAATAAACAATACTTTTACCTTGTATTTTTGTGTATATATTGTATAGAACTATGACACAAGTTTCTCTAAAAACAAAAAACTATACCATTTATGCACATTTTGTTGCTGATATGGTTACTTGAAAACATTATCAAACCATTATGTGCATCTAAAAAAAAAAAAAAAAAAGCAATTCATGACATGATGATGGCCCATTGTGTCACACAATTAGGGTATGCCTGTATATGTTTGTGTTGTTTATATTTTATTTGAATTTTACAAGATACTTTATTCCATAAAAGACAAACAAAGATTAATAACAAGAAATGAAGAAATTATGAAAGAATTAAACCAAGAATCAGTAATAGAAAAAATTAAAAAAATATAAACATAAATGGATGGAACACGTTCAAAGAATGAAAATAGAAAGATTACCAAAATAAGCCTTAAAGTAAAGCCATTAGGAAAAAGAAAAACCAAGATGTCCTCTTAAACGATGACTTCTAAAGCCGGAACAGGCCATACTAGGCCTAAATCCTTGATCTGCATGATGATGATGACTTTATTCCATTCCAATGATGTACAGCACTTCTCACACAGACATTTCATCTTGAATGCCTAATGTGTCAGTATCAATGGAATTTGACTCAATCTGTGTATATTTTTCATTGTTGAATTAGCTTGAGGTGATTAGACAGATATAAGGACAATGGATTACAAGGTATTTCATTACACATGCAACAGGATAAACTATTTCACCTAATCTAATCCAAAAAAATCTAAGATCAACATAATGAAAAACTTTATTAGCACTCTATAACTATACTTACCTTTCAAAAACTTCTGAGCGCCATCCAAACATTCAGGAGATAATTCATTATCGCCAAATGATCCCAACAATTCAGAAACTAAAATATCTGTCTTCTCAGGAGGATCCCACTCTCGCATATCAGAGGAAACTACTGTTACTCGATCGCCCCATATCTCTTCCTTCTGGGCTTCTAATCTGAAATAATAAGAAATGGGTGTTTGCAGGAGAAAGACTTGAACGTAATTTATGCTTCATTCAAATGTTTTATCGACCACTTCAATGATTCTGAATATGACAAATACCTGAAGATTTCTTGTGAGATCAAAGAAAAAAATTTCACAAAAGATGAAATAAGTACTGGATTAATCTAAATAACATCTGCAACACAATATATGCAGTAAATGATATCAAACAGTTATGATTTTTTGTTAATAACAGGGAGAAAATTACCATACAGCCTGTAAGAAGTGTGAGTGAATAAACCAAAACCAAAGCTAATAATAATGGTAAATACTTGATGGATTTCTGGTCAGGGCACTGACTAGTCATTCCTTCATTATCATCATCAGAGACTTCTGGTGTAGATCACCAACACCAGATGTCATAACTTCTCTTAAGTTCATGCTGGATGCACTTGCCACTTCAACAGAGAAATTGTTCCACTCACTCACTGCTCTGTAGGAGAAAATATAGTGCTCCCCTTGCTGCATATTTCAGTAATTAAACTTTGTAATTTCATTCCTAAACTGCATTTGCACTTTGTTTGTCTCTGTGCAATACGTCAACATAAATTAAAAACTGCATTTATTAGGCTCAAATAGGTGCAATTGAACTATCATTACCTCACCTTCCATATAACAAAATGTTTCATCAGTTGATAACCTATAACACTCTTTCAGAAGTTTATAGACCTCTATCATATCAATCTTTAAAATGATTCATGATACAAGAACATACAAGGACAATGAAATAGAAAATGATCATGATATAAAATTGAGTATAATGAAAAAGAAACACAGCTTTCAGAAACAAAAGATGTTAACATCAGGGGAGAAAAACTGAGGGAGATTGAAAACAGAGACAATTTTCTAGACCCCAATAGTAAAATCAGATGAAGTGATTGATTCAGAGAAGCAAGTGAAATTTCCTGTAACAGAAAAATTAGAGCTTGAGAACTCGAGAAAGGGGAAGTTATGGAAAATAAAAAAACATATCAAAAGTTTCTGGAATTTGAGAGAGAATAAGGAGAAAAATGTAAGAAAGCTATGTGTAAAAGAAGCTAAACAAAAGTCATGGAAAGACTGGTAAGAATATAGAAGATAAATAATACAAAGGTTACAAAATGTTCTAAGGCAAATGAAAAGTTTAGACATGATTACACTGGAATCTACATGGAGTTCGAAACTTATCGTGGGAGGCCCACACTAACAATTATTTATACAATACCCACCATGCCCTTCACTCATTTGGAAACATAGCATTCATGATTGTCTTAGGCAACCCATTTTGCTCAATTATTATTCTCAAATTAAAAAAAAATAGTCTACTATGCACTTTTGTTAATTTTAACGAGTGATTTCTCATCATCTCGTGTCCTGTCATGTAATGAAACATTTCTTGTTATCAGTCTCAAAAACTCCCCTTTGTAACTTATGTTTCTATCATGTCCCCACTTTTCCATCTATCAACTAATAATAAATTTAGTTTAATCCTTTATCCAAGTGTAAGCAAACAAAGTTTGCGCCTAAAGTATCTTCAGGACTGAGGCAACTCGTGGTTGCCTCAGTCCTGAAGTTAGACTATAATAAATTTAGTTTAATCCTTTATCCAAGTGTAAGCAAACAAAGTTTGCTTACACTTGGATAAATTGTAAGCAAACCACTCTTCTAACATACAATGATACAAGAGGATAACTTTTGTGTTGGATTATATAAAATAGTGCACTGTTATTTTTTTCACATGGCTCACTTAACAAAAACCAAGGAGTCATCTTAAGTGATACTTGGAAATGACTAGATTGCTGCACATACCAGACTTCAATTTTTCAGCTAATCATCTCCAAAGAATGCTAGAAAACAGATAATTCATGCCACACCACATTTTTTTTTCAGCTTTTTACTTTAATTTGTATTTTTACTTGTCATTATGTCTTTTACCCTGAAGAAGCCACAAGTTCCCTGTGGTAGCGTTTTTTATTTATTTATTTTTTTTTTTAAATTTTTTTTTTAACTTTGTATGTTTTGTTGTTTTATATAACCAAATAAATTCAATTTTTCGTAATTTAATTCCTTCAACATACTCATCATGGTTTCCAGCAAGGTAAGAATGAGTATGTTGAAGGAATTACAAGAAATTGGATTTATTTGGTCATATAAAACAACAAAAACATGGGAAAAAAACCACAGGGAACTTGCAGCTTCTCTGAAGAAGCTGCAAGTTCACAAAACACACAACAATAACAAGCTAATATTGTTTTGAGTGGCTCACGTTTATTTTAATTGTTCAAATAATTTAAAAATAATCTGGAAAGTGACTTTACTTACGTAACAACAGCATTAGGATTTTTCTCTACAGCATATACTCTCACTTGCCTCTCAGCCTTCTCTGCTGCTAATAAGGCTGCTCTAACAAGAGGTCCACGGCCTGCTCCAACAACCATAAGAACTCTAAAAAAATAAAAAGTAAAAATAAATAAAAATTTTCCTCTTTCACACAGACTGATAAATTTTCAGATGACATGATACAAAACGTAATTTCTAGTTTTTGTTTCTATTTTTGACTACTGTACAAGGAGAATAAATTTATTCACTAAATATACCAAGTTTCTCATTTGTGAATCTTTTTTCTTCTTCAATTTCACATGATATTTTCATTCAGGTTATTAGTTTAATATCAGCAAGAAACCCAAAAGAACAAACACAGGAAGATGTTGTTTTAAGCAGTTTATTATTTTTAATTGATACAACATGATCTCTTCCTTTCTTCAAAGCATTGGCCTGCTCTGGCTTCACTGGTCTTCCCCTTTGGTAGTCGATATCTTTCCATTTCTCTCTATATTCTTTTATCTTTTCATTTACATTATAAATATCTAGTTCTTTTCTGATGTCTTCATTTCTTATATGGTCCAATTTTGCACATCCTTTAATTGCTCTTAAAAATTTCATCTCTACAGCTTGTATCTTCCTTTTTAACAGTCCATATTTCTGAACTATGGAGCGGGAGTGGCCATTACTTTGTAAAATTTTGCGTTTCTCGTCTTTACTTTTTAAATTTTTATTCAGTGTCCTTTTAACTGTTCCACAGATTTTCTGAAATTTCTTTATTTTTTCATCTAAATCTTTTAGATATGTTATTATGCAGCCTAAATAATTAAAACTGTGTCATTTGTTGTATTATTTTATTTTCTATAACTATTTTTGATCTAACATGATCCTGACCTTTAAATGCCATGACTTTTCTTTTGTGAAATTTTTAAATTGTACTGTTAGCTTATTTTGTTTAAGCTAACAGTTTTTCACTCATTTTTGTTTTCACTGATTTTTGAAGATCATCTTCGTTGTCTTGTAATATAATCTGATCATCTGCATACAGCATGGTATCGATAACAGTTCTTCTGGTTAACTGGATACCTCTGTTTTATTGTTGTTTTCCATATTTTAACAATCCAATCAATATACAGGGTGATTCAAAAAGATGGACTCGACTCAATTTTGTACAGCTATATTTCCTGATTATTTTATAATTATTCAAATCATTTATTTCAATCAATATACTCTCCCTCAGCTTTGATAGAGTATTCAGCATGGTCAATTAATTCCTTAAATGAGTTTTTTTTATATCGGTTTTTGGGATAATGCTCAGGGTCGTGGTTACTGCTGCTTGAACGTTTTCAATGGTGCCGTATCACTTTCCTTCCATCAGCAAATAAGTCAGGAGAAGAGAAAGAAGTCACAGGGTGCTAAATCAGTTGAATATGGCGAGTAATCCAACATACAAACTTGATTTTTGCTCAGAACTGTCTCACAATGTTCGAACGATGAGATGGTGCATTATTGTGCAAAAGTGACTAGCTGCCTGCATCACAATATTCATGCTATCAATCACTTCAAAACTTTGAGATAAAACTCACCATTGACTGATTCGGCTAGGCGGAACGAATTCTTTGATAATGCTCTTGGAATAGTAGAAACAAATCAGCATTGTCTTTACTTTTGACTTCTCCAAGCGACTTTTTTTCGGATGCCCTTATTCTGGTGGTCTCTACTCAGTACTTTGTTTCAGGCTCATACTCAAAACACCACATTTCATCACCAGTAATGATTATTTCAAGGAAGTTTGACCTTACAGTGTTCAATTCGATACATTTTTTGGTTGTCAGTCAACTTGTGGAGAACAAATCGCGAATTCAATTTACGAAGGCCCAAACTCTTGGTCAAAATGTTGTGCACAGTTGATTTTGGAATCCCCAATTCATCTTCAATCAATCAATCTCATGTATGATTTCGAGTCTACTTTGATGAAATCATGCACTTTTTGGATGGCCCGGATTTTTGTCATCCTCAAGCGCCTCACGACCACTTTGAAATCGCTTAAACCACTTGTAAACGTGAGTACGGGATAAGCATTCATCACCGTATGCTTTTTGAAGCATTTGATGCGTTTCAGTAAAACTTTTACCAACTTTAACACAAAAGCCAATCACAGCTCTCTGTTTGAAACTCATTTTCTGACTGTTCGTCAAAACACACTGTCACTGTTGGCACTATAACTTGGCTTCTAATGAAACAAATGTCATAAACAGTTGACACAACACTAATGGAGGTTGCCGCCTTTGACAACAAAAAGATACAACAGGTGGCATCACTTCTTCTATTTTCTAAAAGTTAATTTTTTTTTGGACAGAGGATGTATACATCATATGTGAATGATCTACATAACATTTGAAAGAGGACATCCTAAAATTTGAAATACTACCACTAGAGTGCTTGCTTAGCGCACAGCTGTGCAGCAGTGTCAGTTGTGAGCAAAATTTTGTGCTACTATGCAGCACAAAATTTTTGCGTTTGTGAGCTCATTAAAACCGAGTCGGCGACTGCAGTGCATTTCAACATTAAACCTCCAAAGAGGAAGAGCATTTGTCATTGGAATTATCAATTTGAGCAAATCACAACTGTGGTGAACTCAGTGACGCAAGGCATCCTTCTTCAGGTATGGGATGAATTCAGCTACCGCCTTGATGTTATCCATGCGACTGGAGGCAGGGGAGGGGTTACATTGAACATCTATAAACTTTATTGTGAGTATAATCAAAAATACTTTACATCATATTTGTCACTAGTTCTATGTTTGATATATACAGACTTACAAAATTGAGTCCATCTTTTTGAATCACCCTGTATATATTGAATAGAACTGGAGATAAGCTACATCGTTGCCTGACATCCTCATTTATAACAATCTTTATTAATTTATTTCATAGATATCTATAACTGTATTTTTGTATCTTTATGTAAACTTTGTATAGCTTGTACCAAATGTAATGGGTATCCTTTTTTTTTTCATTATATTCATAGTTTTTCTCTGTGTATTTTATCAAAAGCTTTCTCGTAATCTATAAAGGTCACATGAGTCTCTAAATTAAACTCTCATAGTTTCTTCCATGTCTGAAGCCATTTTTTTTTCTTTCTTTCTGAGAGTAGATTGTTTGATATTTTTAAGTCTTTTAATTCAGGATTTTACTGTAAATTTTGTAACCTATATTTAATAAACTTATTCCTCTGTAATTTTCACAATCACCTCTGGCTCCTTTCTTAAATATAGATATAACCTTAGCTTTTACAAATCTGATGGAACCTCATATTTCCTACAACAGTTATTAATTTTAAGAATCTGTGATGTAAATAATCTCCACCATATTTTCAAAGTTCTGTATTTATGCCTGTGTAGCTCAGTAGAAGTGGCATTTGCACTCTACGGCGCTTGACTGCACGAAGAAAGGATTTGGTGGTTCAAATCTAGTCGCCGACTGACTAGAGAAAATTTTTCTAAGCCTTTTTTTGACTGGTTCCAGAGTTAGTTGATCTCTGGCACGAGCTAGCGGGTTTTTTCTCCTGGAAACTCAGGTTTTTCGTCCCGTAAACTCAAGAAAATCAACCGTCGAACACACACTATTTTCAGACATTAAAAATATTGTGTTAGGGTTAGGGACCACGAGATGGCGGCACTAGCTTGCCGCCTTCTTCACTGCGTACCGATGAATCAGTGATAGCCTTGGGTCAGCTATCTCTCTGAATGGCTACCAGTGGAGATTGAACTGCCCACTCAGTCTCCAAATGCTAGATAGGGTAAACGGCCCTGCCTCTCCCTATACAGGAACAAATAGGCATTAGCTGATAGCTGAGCTGTATTTATGCCATCTAATCCGGTTGATTTTCTATTTTTTTGATATCTTTATTGCTTCTTTTAGTTCTTCCAATTTTATTGGTTCTATATCAAGTATTGATTTCTTCATTATTATTTTCTGTTATTAAATTTGGATCATACCATAAATTCTCATGTTCTATCCATTGTTTCTCTTATATTATGTTGATTTATGATGTATCTCTTTCTTCTTTGTTTAATTTCTTTAACATTTTGTAGACTATGTCGCCTTCTATTTTATTAATAAATCTGTCCCAAGAATTTTGGTAAGCTTTCTGTGTTACGGTTTTAACTATATTTCTTTTGTTTTTGTTTCAATAAAGGTTGAAACCAGTCTGGATAGTGGTCCTTTACATAATACACAGTATTATATACGTCCAAAAGGGGGTGTGTGCTTCATGTTATGAGATACAAAGGCAATCAACATGAAGTCATTAACTTCTATATACAAACAGCCTAGTCATGAATCTATTTCATGCACAAACTTTGTTGCACTTGGATCAAGGATAAACCAAGAATATAATTTCTTGGTAAGTTTAATTTAAAATCACTGCATATTTCCTTTTTTTTCCCCTCTATTGTATCATGCTATTTCTTGCTTATTTTTTAGTTTTGGAATTTTTTCATTCTAGGTAATCCAAGTTTAAACAAGCTTAAACAAGTTTATGCCTAAATTGAATGTCATCAAAGACAGGAATGGATCATTACTAACAGAAGAGTTGGAAATCAAAAACAGATGGAAAGAATACTGTGAGGAACTGTACAGCAGAGTGGATAAAGAAAATGTGGAGTCCTCCCACCAAGAAAATATTGATTTAGAACCTCCTCCACTTAGGCATGAAGTTGAAAGAGCAGTTAAGCAGTTCAACAGGAATAAGGCCCCAGGTGCAGATGAAATCCCAGCAGAGTTAATTAAGGCCACAGGGGATGGAGGGATAAGAGTGTTTAGATTGATTACAAGGATATGGGAGACAGGATCATGGCCAAGAGACTGGAAGAAGTCAGTTTTCATACCACTACACAAGAAAGGTGATATGAAGGCACGTAAGAATTATAGGACTATTAGTTTGATATCTCATGCAAGCAAAATTTTATTAAAGATCATGCTAAATAGGATTGAGGCCAAAGTTGAGGCAGAGATGCCCGAGGAACAAGCTGGTTTTAGGAAAGGTAGGGGATACCAGAGATCAGATCCTTTGACTTAGACAGTTCATAGAAAAATATAAAGAATTCAGACTCCCTCTGGTAATGTGTTTCTTAGACTACTCTAAAGCTTTTGACTGTGTTGAGCATGTGAAACTGTGGGAAGTAATGAAAAGAATGGGTTTTCCTCAACACACTATCAGGTTGATAGCCAACTTGTATAAGGAACAAGAAGCCACAGTAAGAACAGGTGTTGGATTGATTGACTGGCTTCAAGTTGGAAAAGGAGTTAGACAAGAATGTTTACTTTTTCTTCACTCGTTTAGTATATATGCAGAGGACATCATGCGTGAAGCATTGGATGAGCTCAGGACAGGAATTAGGATAGGAAGTAGATTGATCAGTAATCTGAGGTATGCTGATGATACAGTACTCCTTTATAATGACACGGAAGAACTAGGACTAATTCTTGACAAAGTCAACAAGATCAGTAATAACAGAGGACTTCAACTCAATTCTAGCAAGACAAAGATCATGGTTCTCAAAGGAAAAACAAACAGAGCTCTTGAGGAACAAGTGTATCTTAATGGAGAAAGAATTGAGGAAGTCAGCAAGTTTGAGTACCTGGGATCCATTATTAATGTGAAGAATTGCTGTTCAGAAGATGTCAGAAAAAGGTTAGGAATGGCTAAAACAACAGTCAGAGACCTGTCTAAAATCTGAAGAGATGGATCTATCTCCATGGGAACAAAGTTGAGGATTTTAGATGCAGTTGTTTTTCCAACAGTGACTTATGGATGCGAGACTTGGAACCTAAAGAAGTCAGATAAGAAACGGGTATCTGCTTTTGAGATGTGGTGTTACAGAAGGCTGTTGAGGATATCATATATTGAAAGGCGTACAAATGAATGGGTGTTAGAAAAGATTAGTAGAACTTTAAGGCTACTTAAGGATATTGACAGAAGAAAGTTAAAATATTTTGGACACATAGAAAGGATGGAAGGAGGACTTCTCAGAACAGTAATAGAAGGTAAAGTTCCTGGAAAAAGAGGCAGGGGTAGACCATCAATGAGATGGATGGATGGCATGTGTGGAGTGACTGATCTTCAGAGAGTTGAGGCTGCCAGAAAAGCAAACAACAGGACTACATGGCGAGGACTGGTGTGGAATATCACTGCGCATCGGAGTGACCATACGGCATCTGTAGATGCCCAGTGAACATAGAGAGAGAGGTAATCCAAATTTCTGTTATGTTTTGTGTTCTTATACATTTTCTGATGTCATTGCTGATTTCTTTTCTAACTTTTGAATTTCAACAAATTCTATATTGTCTGTTTTATTCATATGTCTGCTTTTCCTTAATTCTACTCCGCTGATTAAATCAAGTGTCTATACAATAAGTATTTCTTTAGATGTCCGGTTTGCTTTTTATCATCATCATGGACTTCAAGATTTACGGATATTATAGTATGTTCTGACCACAGAAGCCATCGAGAAGTTTCTTCCATGGATAGCTGGTGCCATCTCCCCCCCCCCCCCCCTATTGGGTATATTGAAGCACCTGTTTGGATAAGCAAATTACCCAAACAAGTAATAAGCATAGTCAGCCAGTCCTGACTTGCCATAATAGTGGTAGCAAATGTATTTTTTATGTTCTCCAAGGTAGATGTTTTTTTTGTCTTTTTATTGCTGACCTTCATACCATATCTATTACAACAGTTATTCAATTTAGTCAGGGAATCATGCAGACTTATAGTGGATATTATTAAAACACTTAAAGAATAGAACAACGTAGTTAAGGATATAAATTAAATTAAACTTTAATAAATATTTTCTTATAATAATAAATAAATATCGTTTGGCAGGGAAAATTCTACAAACAAATAGAGGGGACAGCCATGGGTTCACCACTCTCCCCACCCTTGGCCAATTTCTTTATGGAGACCTTTGAAGAAAAAGCCTTAGCCTCTGCCCCACAAAAACCAACCATATGGCTTCACTACGTTGATGATGTGTTCGCTATTTGGCCACATGGCTCTGAAACACTTCTCTCCTTAACACACTTAAACAACCAACACCCCAGAATCAAATTCACTCTGGAAAAAGAGGAAAACAACAGCCTCCCTTTCCTAGACACACTAGTCACCCGTCAGCCTAATGGATCCTTGGTTTTCTCAGTTTACAGAAAACCCACCCATACAGGCAGATACATTCACCAACAATCCCCCCCCCCCCCCTCACAACAATATGGAATAGTGAAAACACTATACAACAGGGCTAAACTAATCTGTTCAAACGACTTGGCCCTAAACACAGAACTAAATCACATCCTCAACACTTTGTCAGCCAATGGCTACCCCCCCCCCCAAAAAAATCCAAAAAATATTAGAACCTACAAACCACAGATCCCCCCCCCACACACACACAATAAGGATTGCTCTAAATCCATCACCATTCCCTACATCCGAGGCACCTCGAAAAAGATTACCAAAATCTTAAAAAAACATGACCTGACCTCCTGTTACAAACCTTACAGAAAATTGGCATCCCTTATCCGCTCCACTAAAGACCAACCACTTCCCCTAGACCTACCTGGTGTTTACCAGGTCCTTTGCAGTTGTAAACTGTCTTATTTTGGCCAAACAGGCAGGACAGCGAATATCACAATTTCGGAACACAAGGATTACATCCATTTTCACAAATACAGTCATTCTGGGCTTGCGGACCATGCTCTGGATATACGCCACAGAATACGGTGGAAGAAAGCTACAGTGATACACCGTAGCAAATACAAATTTGAAAGACTCTTTATGGAATCAGCCTCAGCACTAAGAAATTCTCCAAACCTCAACAAATTTGGTTGTATGCGACTGCCCCAAATTTGGGAGGCCTACATCTGCAGACCTTCAGCCCAACGGCCAAGAACACCTACTTAGCCCGCTAGAGGGCACCATCAGGACTGTTAGGAGAACAATAGCTTCATCTCTTCATTCCTAGTTTCTGTGTTGTAGTGCCTACGTGCACGTAACTTTTTTGTAAGTTCCTTTAGAAAATGGCAATGTGACGTTGCCGAAATATCGGAAAATATTTATTAAAGTTTAATTTAATTTATATCCTTAACTATGTTGTTCTATTCCTTAAGTGTTTTAATAATGCATAACCAACGTATAAGCCTGTCTACGAGAATTATAGTGGATATATTTAGAAGTATCACATTGTCCGCATAAAGCAAAGAGCTGACATTAATATCTCCAATTTTGATATCATGCCTAATACCACTTTTCTTCATAATGTGATCCATATAGATAATGAATAACAGAGGGGATGATGTACATCCTTCTCTCACACCAGATTACATCCTTCTCTCACAGCCCGCTAGAGGGCACCATCAGGACTGTTAGGAGAACAATAGCTTCATCTCTTCATTCCCAGTTTCTGTGTTGTTGTGCCTACGTGCACGTAACTTTTTTGTAAGTTCCTTTGGAAAATGGCAATGTGACGTTGCCGAAATATCGGAAAATATTTATTAAAGTTTAATTTAATTTATATCCTTAACTACGTTGTTCTATTCCTTAAGTGTTTTAATAATGCATAACCAACGTATAAGCCTGTCTACGAGAATTATAGTGGATATATTTAGAAGTATCACATTGTCCGCATAAAGCAAAGAGCTGACATTAATATCTCCAATTTTGATATTAGGTTTAATACCACTTTTCTTCATAATGTGATCCATATAGATAATGAATAACAGAGGGGATGATGTACATCCTTCTCTCACACCAGATTTAACATTTAACTATCTTCCTGTACTTCCTTCAATTCTAACTGCTGACTTACAACTCAAAGACTAAGTATTGCTTGATATAATACCCCATTGACACCATATAACTGTAGCATATTGAATAGCTTCTCTCTCTCTCTCTCTCTCTTGGCACCTTGTCATATGCCTTTTCCAGATTGACAAAACTTATCTTTGTTATATTCCCATGATTTCGCAACTATTTTTAGTAACGTGAAGATCTGATTCTGACAGCCTCCATTTGACCTGAATCCAGCTTGTTCTTCACCAAGCTTTTCTTCCACTATTCTTCTCAACTGTTTCTCAAGTATACTTGCATAAATCTTACGAGGAACACTCAGTATGGAAATACCTCTAATTCTCACATTTTTTATTTCCCTTTTTATATATGGGTACTATGAGAGCTCTACTCCAATCATCAGGAATTCATCCCTCTGTCCAGGCTTTCTGAACTATGCAGTGCAGCCACTGTAAGACTTTTATTATTATTATTAGTAGTAGTAGCCACCTCCAGGGAGTCCAAAGACTCATCGAGGGAGGGCATCTACAATACAGCTCTGCTCCCACCACTCACAATCCACCAATTGACTGCAACTACACCAACGCCATCTACTGCCAACCGCTACTAGTATTTCCACAGACTAGTATTTAAAATACTAGTATTACTAGTATTTCCACTATCATACTTGAGCATTTCTGGTTCAAATATCATCTACTCCTGCTGCTTTTCCACATTTCAAGCCTTTGATGGCTTTTTCTAATTCAAGTATGGATATGTATTCTTGACTGTATACCTGTTGAGTGTTTTTTTACCACTGTGCTATCACTGCTTGTTTCATTTAGCAATTTTTCAAAGTAATTACTCCATACATCAAGGATATCTTTTTTTCCCGTTTTCATGTCACCTTTATCATCTCTAACTCCTTTTACAGTACTCTTTCCTCCATTTCTAAGCTTCTTCAACAACCTCCAGAATATTTTGCCACCTTCTTGATATTTATTTTCTATGTTCTTTCCAAAGTCCTCCCACGACTTTTGTTTAGCTAGTTATACACAGTGTTTAGCTTTCTTACATTTGTTTCTGTATTTTCTAAGAGCACAAGCTGACTTATTTGCCAGGTACTTTTGATATGCTTTCTTCTTTTCCTTCACTGCCTCTTTTAACTTCCTGTGTCCACCATGGAGTTCTGATTTTTCCATCCTTGCAGACCACCTCACCACATGCCTCTCTGGCTGAATTAGTCAGGGTTTTCTTGAAAGCTTGTCATTAAAACTCTAGGTTTGGTTCCTGTTCTCAAACTCTTTCATGTGTATTTTAGTCTACAGTTCACATCTGAGAGCTGCTCAACTTTTATTCGCTTTAAAACTTTCTTACATGTTATTCTTTTCAATATGAAATTCAATTTTATCCTGCTCGAGACTAAATAGTGATCACTTCCAATATTTTCCCAAAATATTTTTGTATGTCTCACAATCATTTCCTAGTCTGCTATTTAGATTCCCAACAAGAACCAACTTTTCATTTTTCATTGGGTCAGTTTCTTTCTCTAAAGCCTCAAAACATTCCTCCACTTGTACCTTAGTAGAACCTTCTGTGCGACCATAGGCACAAATAAGGCTCATTGTCCAGCTCCCCATTCGCATATTTGCCCAGATTACTCTACTTGAGATTGCCTCCCATTCAAGAAGATTAGCCTCATATTTAGTGTTGAATACTATGGCTACGCCTTCTTTTCCTTGATTGTCATTGCCTGATATATAACATTTTGTATTTACTGCTCAGAAAGATCTCACCAGTTTTTGTCTTTTTTGTTTCAGTCACCCCTATTATGTCGATCTGGTACTTATCTAATTCCTCAGCTAGCTCCATTTCTTTGCATTCAGGCTTCTAATGTTGATAGTACCGATCTTTAACTCTGGTGATGATGAGTTGGGGTGTGCTTTCAGATTTGTTCCAGTAGCTGACTTTTCGTTGTTCACCCTGGTTCCCTGGTAAAAACAACAGGGGCCTTGTTTAACCGGGCGACGCCTCAGCATATCATATACATCAGCTGCGACTAACATCAGCTAACATACATATGATTTATGTCTCATTCGTTTCAATATAGTTAACGACCTATCTCCTTGACGAAATCCATGTAACGTTTGATGAAATATATTGGATAAATTCTTGAACAACATTTTGAATAAATTCTATATAATTTTTGTTACAGGTGAAACCTACTTTAACTCATCTCATTATGTTTCTTTATAGCCTTTTTTGCATTATTCAATCATTTGTTTTTCTATCTTCTGTTCTTCTGAACACATCGCTTTTGTTTTTCTCTCGGTTACTGGAAATGTTGCCTTTGTATATTTACAACTTTGCACCTTAGAATATTATACTGATTAGTATTTCTATTTTTTTTTTAACAATTTGCCATTTGACAGAAAGTCTTAGTTTGAAGTATTACCAGAATAGTGATCAGTATCTGCACCAGCTCATTACATGGTCAATTTGGTTATTTCTTCTGAAAAAGTCTATGCTACTACCTAATACTTATGTAGAAAAAAATTAAGTGATCTGGGATATTTCTGGGAAAATTCCCATGTTCATAAAGAGTAATTCCACAATACTGATATCATTTTTAACACTCTCCTTTGCATTTCTCTACTATATCAGAATTATCACCAAGGAAACCAAGAGACTAGACCTGCACATGATAGCCCAAGTGAGATCTTATCATGGCCTTGTCAAGAGGCAAAATAACTTCCTTACCTTTATATGTCAAGTTTTGTTTAAGCATTACAATTATTCTCTGAGTGTGTGAAAATGGCTCTCTGTTCATTGCTATTAAATATAAAATTATGCAATTTGGTGTGATGTCATCTAATGTCATATTGTATTGGTGGAATTATGCTAGAAGAAACTGATCAAGCTAGGGAATCTTGGAGATTTAGCAGACAGGAAGTTGAAGTTCAAGGTAATTCCAGTAAGTTTCATTAGCCTGAAACACCCGACTTAGGATTCAAATTGACCAAGTTTGAAAAAACTTCCAAGTGGAAATAAAAACAAAAACTCATTCAATGCTCTAACTAATCTATGTCAAAAAGTGAAATTCACCATAAGTGATCTTTAGGTGGGTGCATGTATTACTACAGAGCTCAGAAGCATATATACTGCTTGGAAAGAGTCAACAGACACCACCATGGGGAAACTGCATTGTGCCATATAACGAGTCATATTTGTAATACAGAGGAATATTATGCTCCCAAGTGTGTCTGGGTGAAATGGCTGCAAGAAGGGAACTGATGGAGTCTGAAAGAGGCATTATGATAGGATGCCATGTTGCAGGCCGATCTGTTCGGCAAATTGGGCCATCCCAGTCAACAATTAACGATACTATAAATTGAAGTGCAACCTACAGTGGGTGACCCATCACATTCACTGAATGTGACCATAGGGTGCTATGAAAGACGTAAAATCTTCATTCGTCAGCTGACACGTTGAATGCAGAGCTCCAGGTATCGACAAGAACACGAATTTGCACAATATTCAGATATGAAGCTCACAACATGAGTTTCTATGGTAGACCACAATATGCAAGTCCCACATTTCCCAAACCAATATGGAGCATCATCTTCAGTAGTGTAAAGAGAATGTACAATGGGACGTGGAAGCTTGAAAAAAAACTGTTATGGAGTGATGAATGTCTCATACCAGAGTGTGTAACCCAGGTGGTGGTGTGATGGTTGGTCCTGTTTTTCCTGGTTTGGCCTTGGACCTCTGTTTGTGGTGCCACAAACAATGAAACGCTGAGAGGTATTTGAACATTCTGGACAATGCAATGCTTCCTACTTTGTAGCATTTCTATGGAACTGACTATTGTTTATTTCAGCAAGACAAGCATCATAAGGCTGCTGCTGTAACTGCGTGGTTTGTGGACATGAATGCCACTACACTTGACTGGCCTCCACAGAGCCCTGATCTCAACCCTACTGAACATCTGTGGGATTAACTGGAGCATCCAACAAAGTCAAGGGATATCTGCCCTGCAACAGTACAGGACCTCATTACATGCTTACAGGAAAAATTGTCAAAAATTTCCACTGATCACTGCAGTCATTGCAGTGAAAAGAGAGCCTACATTTTATTAAGGTGGGCACCATGGCTGTTTGTTCCTTACACTATGGTGTCCATTGACTTCTTTCCAAGCAGTATTTGTTTACATAACATATTATAATAGGAAATATTAGATACATATATGTAAAGATACATGTTTATTTCATGGCCAAATATACATAAGTACAGAAACTTGGAGTTTTGAATAAAGAAGAGAGAGCTTATGAGAATACACTCTTCGGCATTGGAGTTGCCTTAGCTTGCACTACTTGAGAAATTTTTCAAGTTTCTGAAGTATTGCATGAAATATGTGTTTATCTATTTATTTTACAATGCTGAAATGAATACATTTATGTTCTTCTTTGATAATTACTCTTAAGCACCAACTGCTGTTCACTTATGAAAAATACAATTCCCTGAAACAGAATTGCTTTGGTATAAAATGAGGATTCTTGCCATTTTAAGGTTTCCTGATCTTCGATGAAAAACCAAACCAACAGTAGGCCTGAAGCAGCAGTTGTTTCAACTTTCATCAAAAGAACTAATAAAAAAGTGAATATACAACTGCCTCAACAGCACTTGTGTCTTTTAGGTAGTGCAAGTTAAGGCAATACCAATGCCGAAGATTATATGCTCATAAGCTCTCCATTCAGTTTTCGAAACTTTTAATGTTTCTATACGGATATATATATATATATATATGTGGTTACATGATTAGGTGAAATATTAATACACATGTTTTTAATCTTTCTTCATTCTGTAATTTGACGGGGCTCTGGAAATTTTTTCTGAAGTGCTCTTGTAGGAAATGGCCATAACATTACCATAATTGAATAGATTAGATCGGAAGATTCTGTATTATGCTAATTTTGTTGCAATTCTAACTGTAGCAAAGACTGTGTGGCAAATATGAGTCATCTCTGTGAGAGATGACTCACAGAGAACCGAGAGTGCTGGCTATGCTAGCGAGTGTTTTTATAATATTATGAGATTTTTTTTCAATGTATCTGCCCACGTGTGTGTGTGTGTGTGTATGTACACATGGACAGATACATTCAAAAGATGCACCCAAGTTAGACACACCAAGAATTTTCCACATTGACAGATGCATTTCCTCTTATACGTGAACCGAGTAACATATAAGAGGAAGCACTGCATTACTGAGTAATGCAGTAAAAGATACATCCATGCACCTTTATTGTGTTAAATTGTGAATGAAGATATTCTATATATTATAATACTTCATTCATATTTAACATAATCCACCATGTCATAAGCAAGACTTGTAAATATTATTCGTTGTTAGTCTCTTGCTTGTAATATGCTATTCATATAATTACTTTGAGTATTGTTTGTAATTAATTAATTAATTATATAATCTTAGGATATGTAATTGTAATAAAAAGACTATATAAAAATGCCATTCATTTTATTTACTTTATTCTTTAAAATTTATTATAAGAAACTGTGCGTATATAAATTTAAATGTACCTTATGTGAACTGTGATATATTTTTTTTTATTATTTCTTTAAGTGAAAGTAAATTTATGGAATTCTACTGATGGGATTTGATTGGCTGCTGATGGAGAAACGGAGTTTATTTTAGTTAGCTCATGCTAACAGCGTGAGCTACTGTGTATAAAGAGAAAAGCCAGTTGATATAAGCTGAACTGGTTAATACCGGATTTTGGCAGGAAAGAGAGAACGTAGTGGATTGGAAAGAAAACATAAAGGGAAGAAGCCTTAGAGACAGTATAGAGATCGGTAGCGAGTGGCAGAAGGGGAGTTGATATATGCCGTAAATCGACTAAGGAATTAATAGGCATTAGGAATTACTTCTATGGGAGTTCTGATACTACGATAAATTCCAAATGATTAGTGGAAGAATAGTGCAGAACTGAAGTTAATACAAAGAAGAAAATAGGGAATTAGTAGATAACTTAAACAAAGTGCATCAAGACTTGTGTATTTCTGGGTCTATAATTCAGTTATTATAGTGGAAGATTTCTTTTGAATTGTGTTGCCATAAAGTAAAAGCCAACAAGAATTTCAAATGTGCCTATGTGAATTTGATGTGTAGAAGCAGTAACCTGGTAAGAGTTATCCTTTCTATAACCTGTGAAGCTATAACAGTTAACTCCATCGGATATATTTTGTTAAAATCCAATTAATGGTTGGATGTAAGATGTACTGAAGTACTTTCCCCTCGAAATAATAAGTGTTGTGTTGTTCTATTAAGTGTTAGCTGACTGAGAAAGAATATAGTGTAGCCTGTCTTAAGATTAATTATTATAACATTTGGAAGGTTAATCTTTTAAGAACTATTCTCAACTCAAATGACTGAGCATAAAGAACTGAAAAATGAATATTTGATAGTTAATGGATTATAATTATTCTGAATACTTTAAATTGAGCTAATATATTTACTGCTGACAAGAGTGATACCGAGATTGAAGAATTTTATGATCAATTAAAAGAACTAACGAAAAACACAAAAAAGCATGATATTAACATAGTCATGGGTGATTTCAATGCTAAAGTTGGGAAAGGTAGAAGTGGAGATGTAGTTGGCGAACATGGACTGGGCAAAAGAAATGAGAGAAGTGACTGTCTTTTTCAATTCTGCCAGGAAGAGGAGCTAATAATCACAAACACATGATTTAAGCTACCACCTCGAAGATTGTATACTTGGCGATCACCACAGGATAATAATGGGAATATAGTCAGAAACCAAATTGATTACTTACTAATTAATCAACGATTTCGAAATTCTATAAAGAGTACAAAAACCTATCCTAGTGCAGATATTGCTTCTGATCATAACCTACTGGTGGCAGAGTTACAACTTAGACTGAAAGCTATGCTTAAGAAACATCAACAAAAAAGGTTTGATTTGGGAAAATTAAAAAACACAGAGATAAGAAGCAAATTGAGTCAAGATCTGAATCAAGAGCTAGCACTTATCAAGAATGATGACATCATCAGGGTTGATGAATCGTGGGACAAATTGAAATCTGTCTTCATAGAGAAATGTACCAATACCTTATGTCCTAATAGAGCAGTAAAAAAGAAAGATTGGATGACTGATGAAATTCTTTCTCTCATGGATTAACGCAGATCATATAAAAATCATAATCCAAAAAAATATACAGAGGTTCAGAAAATTATTAAACACAAGATCAAAAAAGCAAAAGAAATCTGGATGAATGAAAAATGTAAAAAAATAGAAATTCTACAGGAAAAACATGACAATTTTAATCTACACAAAAAGATGAAAGAGACCTCAGGTATATATAAGAAAAAACAATTCTGCATCCTTCGAAACAAAAAGGGAGAAATTATATCCAAAAAGGATGACAAAATACAAGAATAAGTTTTAAAAGAGGTAAACCGTGAGTAGACATATCGATACACAATAAATAATGGAAAAACTCACATCGAAAGATTATTTATTAGTATAATTTTCGCCTGTGTGTCACAGGCATCTTCAGTACAATAAGCTCAAAATTAAACACTAACTGACAATTCCAAAAAGCGCCACCTAAGTAGCTGGTGTAAGATAACTAAAAAGGTCAATAACTTTCCTAAAAAAATTAATACAATAAAAAGTTAGGAAAGATTAGCTGATTTGTAAAGTACTATCTCCCATAAAGGGGATAGACATAAGCCATCGGATCTGTTTAAGTTAGGAGAATGAAGTAGAGTTTCACATGTTTCTTTATAAAGGCATTCCATGAGAAACTGACTTTTGTGAAGAACTCTTGTCTTTCTCCAATGAACTCTGTGTCTAGTGAAGATGGCATGTGTTCAGAAAGTCCAGACTTTTCAGGTTTAAAGTATTCAATATAAGATTGGTGTTCTTCTAGCCGAATAGAGGCAGATCTTCCTGTTTGTCCGAAATAAGATAATCCACAAGAGCACGGAATCTGGTAGACACCTGGATGATTAAGATGTGGAAGCTTGTCCTTAGGAGAAGTGAGAAAGGTGGAGATTTTTCTAAACGGTCGAAAGGCAACAAAAATATTCAGTGGTTTTAAAACTTTTGCTATACGTTCACTGATGCCTTGTACATAAGGGATAGTAATAATAAATAATCTTTCTACGTGAGTTTTTTCCATTATTTATTGTGTACCGAAAATACAAGAATGGGTGAAATATATAGAACTCTTTACTGATAACAGACAGAACCCAGAAAATACTTATGACCATATGGAAGATCCATGCATTCTAAAATCAGAGGTAGAATGTGCATTAAACTCAGCTAAAAATGGTAAAGCTCTAGGACCAGATAGAATACCAGCAGAAAAAATTAATGGAAGGTGACAACATTAATATATTAGTAAAGCTATTTAATAAGATCTACGATACAGGCATAATCCCTCAAGACTGGTTACAGTCGACCTTCATCATGCTACCTAAAAAAGTAAATGCGAAAACTTGTAATGACTATAGAATGATCAGCCTAATGAGTCACGTTCTCAAAATGTTTCTGAAAATAATTCAAAAAAGAATATACAGAAAATGTGAAGACACCATCAGTGATACCCAATTCGGCTTTAGAAACAAGAGAGGCCCTTTTCTGTTCTCAGATCTTATTTCAAAAATGTATTGACCAAAACAAGGTAATATTCATTTGCTTCATCGACTTCAAGAAAGCATTTGACAAAGTCCAACATACTAAAATGATTGTACTATTAAAAAGAATTGGATTAGATGGTAAAGACATCAGGATCATTGAAAACTTATATTGGAACCAAAAGGCATCTGTTCAAGTTGATGACATTATTACAGACTCCATTAACATCAAATGAGGAGTAAGGCAAGGATGTGTGCTGTCACCTCTTCTTTTTAACATCTACTCAGAAGCCATATTTCAAAAAGTCTTGGAAAGAAGAAAGGAAGGGATTAGTGTAAATGGTGAAATCATCAGTAGCATCCGATATGCCGATGATACAGCTCTTCTGGCTGACAATATTCAGGATCTTCAAAATCTTTTGGAACTAATAAATGCAGAGTGAAAAAATGGGATTAAAAATAAATATCACCAAAACTAAATTCATGGTTATAAGTAAGAAACCAATTCTTAATTTAGCACTTTCTTTAAATAGGAAACAAATAGAAAGGGTGGCAAAGTTTAAATATCTCGGATGCTGGTTAAATGAAGATTGCAATCCAGAAATGGAAATAAAAGTTAGAATTGAAATGACAAGAAAAAATTTTCTCTTGATGAAATCAACACTGTGTAACCGCAGTTTAAACTTAAAACTTAGAGTACGCATGATTAAATGCTATGTATGGTCTGTACTGCTGTACGGTGCAGAAACTTGGACCTTAAAAATCCCATGGACAACAAAAACGTCCAATCAGGAAGTACTGGAACAAATGGGGAAATCACGTGAACTTTTAGATACCATAAAAAGAAGGTCACCTACTTCGTAATGAAAAATATAAGATACTTCAATTGATTATAAAAGGGAAGATAAATGGAAGAAGAGGACAAGGAAGACAAAGAAAATCTTGGCTGGCAGATATCAGACAGTGGACTGGTATGAACTCTGAGAGACTGCTCAGAATAGCTGAGAATCGCTCAAAATTTGCCAAGGTGGTCGCCGACCTCCGATAGGAAATGGCACTCAAAGAAGAAGAATATATTTATGATTTCATTCATCTAATTGGGTAAAGACAACTATGTGAAAGAAATACTGATGCTTTAAGAATTAAGAAGTGTCAACATTAGCCATAATCCTCAAACCAAATTAAGAAGTTACTAATATCCGAATATGAATTTTTGTAATTGTTCAATTCGATAACCTTTTGCAGATAGTTATACTTGAATGTATATGTTGTACTATTCCACATTAAATGTTTTCTTTTGTTGAGTTAAACTTGGTGTTTGCCTGATTTTCTTTCATTGCACTGCTCATAAAATTAATCGGACCTTTGCGGAGGCCTTAAAAGCTATTAAATAACCTTAGCCTGAAGATAAAGTGATAATATAAGCATAGTTGATGATTGATTCCTCTATATTATTTAGACTAATCTGAATATAGGGTGGTGCAGTATAATATAAATTTCTTTATATTCAGATGAGCATCAATCAACAACTAACGAAGAAAAACAGAATTTAAAGAGGTAAAGATAAGATTAACAAACCAACAAAAATGGAACAGTTGGTTAGGTAGGACGTTCCAACAATTGCAATTAATGCAGCTATTGTCTCACTACAAATTAAGCTCTTCTCTGTTTTCAATCCAGACTTTTGCATAAAAAAAAAAAAAAATAATAATTCAAATCAAGTACCATCAAGAAATTTAACAACTCAAAGAATATTAATCCCTAAACACCAATTCAGCCATAAGTGGTAATCAGTCTTTCTAATATATAAGATAGACATCATATGCATGAAGTTCAGATTTAAAATATATGGAAAATGTCCCTCAGCAACAGTTTATATAGAACCTGCAAATTAAGTCAACTTTTAAGTGAGGTGGGCAATTTATATTATGCATATCAGTTTTGTCACAGCTGGGGAAAAAAAAAAACACCTTAGCTTTTAATTTTTCTAAAGTAGGAAAAATATACAGGAAAAAAAAAGTGTGCATGCACACCTAGAATATGAACAACGTTGTAAAACTAAATTCTTAATTTAAATTTTAACTTTTAAGAATGGAATGAGTGTACTTACATTTCTTTTGTATCCTTTTCATCATCACTAATTCTATCTAAAAGTGCCTGGTACATGGCCTAAAATAAAACAAAAAGTTTTTCTTTTTAAATAAAACATGGAAAATTTTAAAAGCAAGCTTTATAAGCCAGCAACATTTCCTTACCTTTTGATATTCTGTGTACTTTATTGGATCTTTTTCGAATATTTCATAAGTACAAGATTCCAAATTATCCATCAAGGGCTGTAAAAAAAAAAAAGAAAAAGAAAAAAAGTAATTACTTAACTTGCAAAAAAGATATCACTTTAATCAATCAATAATATGTATTCTCTCAAGCTTCAATATTAAACTGTAGTGAGATAATGAAAGAAATATAAGGTAATTACTCTCAAAAGTTATTCCATGTTTCAGTTGAAATATTTTCATTCCTTGTTATTGATTGACAAAATATTTTAAAACTTGGAATGTTTGAGCAATGCAAAATCTGTCACAGAGTAGAAGGAATGGAATGATTATCAGTAAAAAGTAAAAGCACATATCAAAGCTACTTATTAGTGTAAAGAGTTATTAATATCACTGTTTATGTTCTATATAAAACTCTTCCATGATGCACTATTATTAATCACTGTACACATCTCATTGCATGTCGCCATTACTTGGTTGCAATCAAAAGTTGCACCAGCAACCAAATGACTGTTCTGTTTCATTTTTACACCAGATGGTAAAAAAAAAAAAAAAGACCCACAGGAACACTAATATCAGTATCTTAATGGATTAGTAGTGCAATAGTCAATAAAGAATGTTTAATTCTCACATTTATATGTTAATTTCAAAGCTAACTAGGTTATAAGTTGTTCTGATATTAAGTAACTCAGAATACTGAAATATAAGATAACACCGGAGACCTGAAAAATGACAGTTCAATTTGGAAGTAGATTTAAATTATCAAGAAGTTCAAGAGCCAGTCAAGGAAAAGAAGAAATCATACTGAAAGTTCTTAATGAGTAAGTCAGCTTGTGCTCTTGGAGAATACAGACAAAAATATAAGAAAGCGAAAGAGGACTGTGTAAAACTAGCTAAACAAAAATCATGAAAAGACTTACTTGGGGAAGAACATAGAAAATAAATATGAAGAAGATGGCAAAATATTCTGAAAGTTATTGAAATAAGTTTAGAAATGAGAGAAAGGGTACTATAAAGAGAATCAGAGATGATCACGACAACATGAAAACTGAACAAAGATATTCTAGATGTTTGGATTCATTATTTTGAAAGATTGCTAAATGAAACAAGCAGTAAGAGAATAGTGGTAAAAAACTGAACAGGAATGCAATCAGGAATACATATCAATACTCGAAAGAGAAAACGGCATCAAAAACCTGATATGTGGAAAGGCAGCTGGAGTAGATGATATTTGATCAGACATACTCTAGTATGGAGGCATAAAGTTTTATGGTGGCTGCACTGCATAATTCAGAAGGCCTGGACTAAAGAGGTTGAATTCCAAATGACTGGAGTAGGGCTCTCATATTAACCATCTATAAAAAAGAAAATAAAATGGTATGTGAGAATCATAGAGGAATTTCCCAACTGGGCATTCGTGGTAAGATTTATGTAAGTATACTTGAGAAATATGCTTGGGAGGGGTGCTAAGAGTTCAAAGCTGTATAACTGAGAGGAGGCCTCCACACAGCCTTTAAAGGAATGCAGAGAAACGAACAGAGCTTCTGACGTAATGTCCAATCCTTAACTTCTTGTGGTGCATCCTGTTAGGTATCTACCTGGATACTGAACAAATGAGGATAGAGTGGCAATTTGGGATTTAGCCAACCAAATTGCATTCTTATGGCTTAAACCACAATGTAAAATGATTGTACAACATGACAGAATTTCATGCCAGCTGGGGCATCACCTGGTTAACCCAGCACTGGTGAGGTGGGAAAATGTAAACAAAAGTGGTAAGATGAGGTCCCGCAGACCCACCCAAATAATGTAGTGTATTATAGAAATCCATATCTTTTTAATCAATATTAGATTACGTATTGTTTAAGATTCTTCCTCACAGTCTTGTTCTGTATCGGACTCATGGTTACTGACTAATTCTAAATCAATTTCACTATCATCATCTCCGCTAAATGGCTCCTTGTCTGTCAAAGCGTCATCTATAAGTTGACGTAACCTCTGTTCTTTCTGCTAGTAATTCATCTGATAAAAAAAAAATATTATTCTCAAAATACCCTCTAAATATTTATGAAAACTTATTTGCTTATAGTTGGTATGTAAAAATATAGAAGACACAGCAGTAACGATAATATTTTAGTAGAATATACACGAAAACAACTTAGATTTTGGAAGTAAATATAGTCACGCTTTTGGTAAGGTGAGATGTGGTGGACCCCAGCACACTAAACTTGCTTGCACGCAACAGCTTGTTGTCTATGACGTCGAACAGTGGGTTACGGGAGGAGAAGCTGTACTGAGGTATTACCCAAAGCTAAGCGTTGTTAAAAGGTTATAGTCAATTTAAAATCTTTGAGGTCTGTGACACACCACCTTACTAACGGCAGGTTAAAGAAGGTCCCTGTTGTTTTCGCCTGGGAACCAGAGTGAACAGTGAAAGTCAGCTACTAGAACAAATCCTGAAACACACCACAACTCAACATCACCAGAGTTCAAGATCGGTACACTATCAATATAACAATCCCAAATGGCAAAGAAATGAAACTAGCAGAAGAATTGGATAAGTACGAAAGCAACATAATAGGGACGATTGAAACAAAAAAGACAAACATTGGTGAGATCTTTCTGAGCAATAAATACAAAACGTTATATTCAGGAAATGACAATCAGGGAAAAGATGAAGTAGCTATAGTAGTCAACACTAAATACAAAGCTAATCTTCTTGAATCGCAGGCAATATCAAGTAGAGTGATGTAGGCAAATATCAGAATTGGGACCTGGACAATGAGACTTATTTGTGCGTATGGTTCCACAAAAGGTTCTAATAAGGTAGAAGTTCAGGAATTTTCTGAGGCTTTAGAGAAAGCAACTGACATAATGAAAAAGGAAAAGTTGATTCTTGTTGAAGATCTAAATAGCAGAGTAGGAAATGATTGTCAGACATACAGAAATATTTTGAGAAAATTTGGAGAAAAGAACAAAGCTAATAATTATGGAAAATACCTGTTGGATTTCTGCTCAGGACATGGACTATTACTAACACAATGTTCCAACATAAAAACGTGCACAAAATTCACATGGACAGAAGAAGTAAGGAATAAGAAAAGTCTCATTGACTGTTATTGTTGATAGTGATGTTTTCTCACTAATGCAGGACACTAGTGTACAGAGGATTTGAAATTGGAAGTGATCACCATTTAGTCTTGAGCAGGATAAAATTGAATTTCATATTGAAAAGAAGAACATGTGAGAAAGTTTTGATTCAACCAGAGGCATGTGGTGAGGTTGTCTGCAAGGATAGAAAAATCAGAAATCCATGGTGGACACAGGAAGTTAAGGAGGCGGTGAAGAAAAAGAAGAAAGCATACAGAAAGCTCCTGGTAAATAAGTTAGCTTGTGCTCTTAGAGAATGCAGAGACAAATGTAAGAAAGCTAAAAACTATGTAAAACTAGCTAAACAAAAGTCATGGGAAGACTTGGTAAGAACACAGAAAATAAATATCAGGAAGGTGGAAAAATATTCTGGTGGCTGTTGAAAAAGCTTAGAAATTGAGGAAAGAGTGCTCTAAAAGGAATGAGAGACGATAAAGGTGACATGAAAACTGGAGAAAAAGATATCCTTGATGTATGGAGGAATTACTTCAAAAAATTGCTAAATGAAACAAGCAGTGACAGCACAGTGGTAAAAACACTCAACAAGCATACAATCAAGAATACATATTCATACTTAAAGTAGAAAAAGCCATCAAAAGGTGGAAAGACTGTGGGAGTAGATGATATTCCACCAGACATGCTCAAGTATGGAGGTATAAAAATCTTGTAGTGGCTGCACTACGTAGTTCAGAAGGCCTGGACAGAGGGACGAATTCCAGATTACTGGAGTAGAGTTCCAGTACAAAAAGGGAAAATTGAATGTGAGAATTACAGAGGTATTTCTCTACCAAGTGTTCCTGATAACATTTATGCAAGTATACTTGAGAAACAGTTGAGAAGGATTGTGGAAGGGAATCTTGGTAATGAACAAGCTAGATTCAGGCCAGATAGAAGCTGTCAAAATCAGATTGTCACTTTACCACAAATAGTTGAGAAATCATGGGAATATAACAAAGATCTGTATTTAAGTTTTGTAGATCTGCAAAAGGCATATGACAAGGTGCCAAGAGAAAAGTTTTTCAGAATGCTACAATTATATGGTGTCAATAGGATATTATATCAAGCAATACTTAGTCTTTGAGTTAAGTCAGCAGTTAGAATTGCAAGTGCAGGAAGATGGTTTGATGTTAATTCTGGTGTCAAACAAGAATATACATTATCCCATCTTTTATTTATTATCTATATTGAACACATTAGGAAGGAAAGCAGTATTAAACCTGATATCAAAAGAGCTGAGATGTTAATCTCTGCTCTTCACTTTATGCAAATGATGTTATACTTCTAAACAGATTCAGTACAAGCTTGACTCAATTGAATGACTGCTGTAACGAATTTGGTAAGAAAATCAGCAATAACAAGACAAAGACAATGAAAATAGGCAGAAACATCGAAAATATTAACTGCATAATGAATGGACAACCATCATCATCATCATCAAATTCCTGCCATGTACCCTCAAGGGGTGTACAGGATATGACAGTACTACATGAAAAAATTACATCATTACTAACTTCCTATCTACAATTTTCCTCCAAATCAGTCTGTTACTTGTCAAGACTCCAACATTATCAGATCTTATATTTCTATCGTCTAAGGCACTTTGTACCATATCAATCCACCTATATCTTGGTCTACTTTCTGGGTCGTTTTCCTGCCAACCTGGCAGAGAACACTTGTTTTGCTAATCTTTCCTCTCCCATTCTATTTAAGTGACCATACCATCTGAGATTAGCTCTGCTAACGCATTCCTGGATGCTGACAATGTCAAGTTCTTTCCTAATATCCTCATTTTTAATATGATATTGCCATTGATGCCATCTGTTCACGCCTCTAATCTTTCTCAGGACTCTCATATCTGCAGTCTCTAGTCTTTGGTCAAGTGTTTTACTTCTGACCCAGCTCTCAGATCCATAAGTTAAAATTGGTTTGAACACAGTCTTGTATACAGCTAATTTAGTGTTCCGACTAATTTCTTTCTTATTCCATATGAATTTATTCAATTGACTTCCCACGATACCAGCTTTGCTGATTCTGTTGTCTATTTCTATATTTAGTTTACCATCTTCAGTAAAAATTGTGCCTAAGTAGCTGAAATGTTTTACTTGTTCAACAGGTTCTCCATTCACAACACAGTTGACATTTTCAATGATTCTGCCTATTTTCATTGTCTTTGTCTTTTTATTGCTGACCTTCATACCATATCTATTACAACAGCTATTCAATTTAGTCAGAGAATCTTGCAGACTTGTAGCGGATTTATTTAGAAGTATAACATCATCCGCATAAAGCAAAGAGCTGACATTAACATTTCCAATTTTGATATCAGGTTTAATACCACATTGCTTCATAATGTGATCCATATAGATAATGAATAACAGAGGGGATAATGTACATCCTTGTCTCACACCAGATTTAACATTAAACCATCTTCCTGTACTTCCTTCAATTCTAACTGCTGACTCACAACTCAAATAAAGACTAAGTATTGCTTGATATAATGCCCCATTGACACCATATAACTGCAGCGTATTGAATAGCTTCTCTCTTGGCACCTTGTCATATGCCTTTTCCAAATCGACAAAACTTAAATACAGATCTTTGTTATATTCCCATGCTTTCTCGACTATTTGTCGTAAAGTGAAGATCTGATCCTGACAGCCTCTATTTGGCCTGAATCCAGCTTGTTCTTCACCAAGCTTTTCTTCCACAATTCTTCTCAACCGTTTCTCAAGTATACTTGCATAGATCTTGCCAGGAACACTCAGTAGGGAAATACCTCTGTAATTCTCACATTCAGTTTTATTTCCCTTTTTATATATGGGTACTATGAGAGCTCTACTCCAATCATCGGGAATTCGTCCCTCTGTCCAGGCTTTCTGAACTATGCAGTGCAGCCACTGTAAGACTCTTATACCACCATACTTCAGCATTTCTGGTCGAATATCATCTACTCCTGCTGCCTTTCCACATTTCAAGCCTTTGACGGCTTTTTCTACTTCAAGTATGGATATGTATTCCTGACTGCATGCCTGGTCAGTGTTTTTTATCACTGTGCTGTCATCACTGCTTGTTTCATTTAGCAGTTTTTCAAAGTAATTACTCCATACTTCAAGGATATCTTTTTCTCCTGTTTTCATTTCACCTTTATCATCTCTAATTCCTTTTACAGCACTCTTTCCTCCATTCCTAAGCTTCTTCAACAACCTCCAGAATATTTTGCCACCTTCTTGATATTTATTTTCTATATTCTTGCCAAAGTCCTCCCATGACTTTTGTTTAGCTAGTTTTACACACTGTTTAGCTTTCTTACATTTGTCTCTGTATTCTGTAAGAGTAAAAGCTGACTTATTTGCCAGGAACTTTTGATATGCTTTCTTCTTTTCCTTCACTGCCTCTTTAACTTCCTGTGTCCACCAGGGAGTTCTGATTTTTTTATCTTTGCACACAACCTCACCACATGCCTCTCTGGCAGAATCAATCAATATTTCCTTCAGAGTTTGCCACTGAATCTCCAAGGTTTGATTCCTGTTCTCAAACTCTTTCATTTTCTTTTCAATAATATTTCTGTATTTTAGTCTACAGTTTACATCTGAGAGCTGCTCAACTTTTATTCGCTTTAAAACTTTCTTACATGTTATTCTTTTCAATATGAAATTCAATTTTATCCTGCTCAAGACTAAATAGTGATCACTTCCAATTTCAAATCCTCTGTACACTCTGGTGTCCTGCACCAGGGAGAAAACATCACTATCAATAATAACATAGTCAATGAGACTTTTCTTATTCCTAGCCTCTTCTCTCCATGTGAATTTGTGCACATTTTTATGTTGGAACATGGTGTTCGTAATAACCAGTCCATGTCCTGAGCAGAAATCCAACAGATATTTGCCATTATTATTAGCTTTGCTCTTTTCTCCAAATTTTCCCAAAATATTTTTGTATGTCTCACAATCATTTCCTACTCTACTATTTAGATCCCCAACAAGGACCAACTTTTCCTTTTTCATTGTGTCAGTTGCTTTTTCTAAAGCCTCAAAAAATTCCTCCACTTCTACCTTAGTAGAACCTTCTGCGGGACCATAGGCACAAATAAGTCTCATTGTCCAGTTCCCCATTCTCATATTTGCCCACATTACTCTACTTGAGACTGACTGCCATTCAAGAAGATTAGCCTCGTATTTTGTGTTGAATACTATGGCTACTCCTTCTTTTCCTTGATTGTCATTGCCTAAATATAACATTTTGTATTTATTGCTCAGAAAGATCTCACCAGTTTTGGTCTTTTTTGTTTCAGTCACCCCTATTATGTCGATCTGGTACTTATCTAATTCCTCAGCTAGCTCCATTTCTTTGCCATTCAGGCTTCTTACGTTGATAGTACCGATCTTTAACTCTGGTGATGTTGAGTTGGGGTTTGTTTTCAGATTTGTTCCAGTAGCTGACTTTTCGCTGTTCGCCCTGGTTCCCTGGCGAAAACAACGGGGGCCTTGTTTAACCGGGCGACGCCCCAGCCGGCATGAAATTTTGTCATGTTGTACCATCATTTTTTATTTTGGTTTAACCAATAAGAATACAATTTGGTCGGCTAAATCCCAAATTGCCAGCCCATCCTCGTTCGTTCAGTATCAAAGTAGATACCCAACAGGGTGCACCACGAGAAGGTGAGGATTGGACACTAGGTCAGAAGCCCTGGTCGGTTCTCCGCATTCCTTTAAAGGCTATGTGGAGGTCTCCTCTCAGTTATACAGCTTTGACCCTTAAGCACCCCAATGAATGGACAACCTATAGAGTAAAACATTTCAGCTACTTGGGCACAATTTTTAGTGAAGATGGTAAATTAATTTTAAAAATAGACAACAGAATCAACAAAACTAGTGTGGTAGGAAATCAACTGAATAAACTTATATGGAATAAGAGAGAAATTAGTCAAAACACTAAATCAGCTGTATACAAGATAGTGTTCAAACAATTTTAACTTATTGATCTGAGAGCTGGGTTAGAAAAATAAAACGATCAAAGACTGGATACCTCTGATATGAGAGTCCTGATAAAGATTAAGAGGCTTAATCAGATGGCATTAATCACAATATCATATGAAAAACGAGGATATTAGGAAGAACTGGACATTGTTAGCAGAGCTAATCTCGGGTGGTATGGTCACTTAAACAGAATGGGAGAGGAAAGATTAGCAAAACAAGTGTTCTCTACCAGGTTGAAAGAAAAAAGATTCAGAGGAAGATGAAGATTATTACAGCTTGGTAGAGCATTGACAAAATAAATTTCCTGGTGGATGCAACTGTCAATTCATAGTTCCATATCCTTATAATGATTCTTAGAGCTCCTGAAGTTCCAGTGAAAATATCACTGTTCACTTCATTTTGAAATATTTGAAAATTTGTTGTCGTTTCCAAATTATGTCAGATTTTGTAATAAAAAGAGCCAAATATTAATAAAAAATATTATATTACCTTCTTCATTATTTGCAACAATTATTGTGTTATTATCCCTTTTCAAATAGGATTCAAATTTAATTACCAAAAAAATATGTTTACAGCAGGTGACACAGTTTCTGAATGGGGTTGAAATCTGGGCTGTTTCCTGGCTACAGTAGTTGCTGTATTGAGTGTTCATTGATCCACTTATATTTGACTATAGTCATGAAAAAAATTTTCATGACTATAGTCAAATGTGGACATAAATTTATTGTCAGCATCCTAATAAATTATATTACACAAAAAATGTGTTATAAATTTCGTATATTAAATTCCAATACTTTTTATATTGTGATTTGAAAATTTGAATGTGAATGTGCTTTCTATTCAAAATCGCCAGTTATACAAATTGCCACAAGCTCATTTGTCTGAATTCGTGGTTGTAATATTCAGACATAGTGTTTGTCCTTAGGTTTTGGACACCAGTGTAGTATAGTGACCCCCCCCCCCCCTCACACACAGCACTACACAGGTGCATGCAAAATCAAGTTTTACAATAGTAGGAAATACCCTGAGCCTCTGTACCTCAGTCAGTATAGTCAAAGTCCCTTGGTTGGAAAGACCTGGGTTCGATTCCTGCCCATGGTGCGAGGAACCTTTATCTGATCTCTTTCGACTAGAGGTGTGTTAGCTAGTCTCATACAGAGGTAGAGGGTTTTTTCTGGGTGAAAAAACCCTCTACCTCATTTCATTGCTCAGAACAGGCACACTGATAAAGATAAAGAACACAAAATGAGTTATTAACCAAAATATGAAATATAACATTTTAAAAATTTAAACGTTAATTCTGGATTTTGTTTTTATAATTTCATATCAGTCTCCCGTCATTGTTTGCATTTGTACTGTTTTTCACGTTATCACGATTTCTCACCATTTCTTTTGACTACTGACTGTAATCATTTGCTAGGAAATTCAGTTTCTCAAAACTGAATTTTGAGAATTAACTTTTTGTAATAGTGAGCTTAAAATAGCATTTGTTCTATGGACTTCAGACATCCCTTGAGGGTACACAAATTGTGAATTTTCTGTAGTTTGTTATAGCACATCGTGGTGTGCATTATAGTATGCTTCTGTACCACCATACTTTAGGATGAATACCATCATACTTGAGGGTACAAAGAGTCACAATTTGTGTACCCTCAAGGGATGATGCTACTATGGTACTATATAATTACTAAGCTCTTTGGGAGGGGACTGACAATTTCTCTATAAATTTATCTTATCTGTCAGGACTCCAATACTGTCATATCATATATTTCAATTGTCTAAGGCACTTCTAACTACACCAATTCACCTACATCTTAATATCCCTATGAATCTCTTTTCTGATATCTTGGCAACAAAAAACTGTTTTGCTAACTTTTCCTCTCCCAATTTGTTTAAATGACCATATCACCTGAGATTACTCTACTCACACATTCTTGAATGCTAACAATGTTGGGCTTCTTCCTAATATCCTTGTTTTTAGTTCTCAGATTCATAAAAGTTAAAACTGGTTTGAATACTTTTTCTATATGACTAATGTAGTGTTCTGATTTCTCTCATACTGAATACCAACTCATTGATATAACACAACATAGTACCACTCCTGATTATACTCTTGTCTATTTCCAAATTTCCCATCTTCAATGAAACTGTCTACATAGCAGAAATTTTTATCTGTTCCAATCAGCTGCATCCTGAATGCAGCTGATGTTTTCAATGTTCCTGCCTATTTTCATAGGCTGTCTCTTTTAATGCTGATTTTTGTAGCAAATTTGGTACAACAGTTTAGTTAAGAAATCCTGAATATTTGCAGTGGATTTATCTGGGAGTATATGTTAAACTCAGCTCTTTACCTCATCTGCATGAAGTAAAGAGCTGAGGTTAACATATCCCATTTTGATAAGAGGACTAATGCCACTTTCCTTCATAATGCAATCCATGTACATGATGAATAACACTGGAGAGTGTGCATCATTGTCTTACATAATTTTATATCAAACCATCTTCCTGTACCTCCTTCAATACTAGTTGTTTACTTGCAACTCAAATACACACTATATACTGCTTGATACAGTGTTCCATTTACACCAATAATTGTAGCATTTTGAAGAGCTTTTCTCTTGACACATGGTCAAATGTCTTTTCCAGATCTATAAAACTCAAATATTGCAGTTATATTCCCATGATTCCTTTACTATAAAGTGAAAATCTGATGATGTTCAATCAATGCTTTCTTATATCAATTTCGTTCGCCATGAGATGGACTAAGGTTTATCATGCAGCATATAGTCTTTTAAAGAATTTTAAAAAAGATGTATTCTGATGGAAAAAAACAAACAAAAAAACCTGGAAACTTTGTGGAGATTTATTAACTCACCTGAAGAGGTACCTGAAGATAATCTTCATAACCACGAGCAAAATGTGTCATAGGATCATCAGGACATTGCGTCTGCAAAAGGAATTTATAAACTAATATTCTGTTGTGATTATCGAAGAACGAATTTATGATTTGAAAGTTCAATAATTAATAAATAAATAAATGGGAAAGAAGTTGCAGCCACATACTATTTTTTTCTGTTCTTTCTATCAAACAATCTGCATTTTTTTCATTTAGGTATGATTTAGCATAGAACCATCTTATCTACTATTTAAAAAACT
Organism: Typopeltis vanoorti; assembly: GCF_054136105.1. Taxonomy (NCBI): domain Eukaryota; kingdom Metazoa; phylum Arthropoda; class Arachnida; order Uropygi; family Thelyphonidae; genus Typopeltis; species Typopeltis vanoorti. Next base: position 87,489,599 of record NC_143566.1, read on the forward strand.
AAACCAATATTAATCCATTCTGAGTCAAATCTTTTCTTTCTTGTTTGGAGGGGGACAACTGTAATTAAGGAAGCTACTTGAATGAATGAGATACCATGCTACACACTCATGAAAACATATCTTTAATAAGAATTAAAAAAGGATATATCAACATGTTTCAGTTTCTAACATTTGACAGCATCATTAGGACATTGCACTCAAAAAAACAAAGTGAGAATAATCCATGAATTTTTGAAAAATTAATTATCTCCAATGGGTTTTTAATCATTTGTGTAGCTAAATGCTTATTTTAAAGTATATATATATAAAATAACTGACACGGTGTGTGATTGGTAGAACAGTGTAACTTGTTAAGTACTTTGAATTTTATTATCAAAGACTGTTTGATATAGCATAGGGTGGAATGTAAGAATGTATGTGTGGAGGGCAGTTTGCAGGGAGAAAGGCAATGATGATCTTAGAATAAACCAAAAATGTGTGCTGAACAGACATACTGAGGATCATGAATTACTGAATGTGAGTGAAATTTCAAATGACGGAGCAAATGTGATGGCATGGCAGGTAGTGACAAGAGTTATGATGAATGCAAGCATGAATGGAGGTGTTTGCATGAAAGAGTTAAAAATGTGTATGGAAAGATATATGAAAGCAGAAAAAGCTGAGCAGCTCAATGGAAAAATTTATGATGGTTGAAATTGAGGCTTTGACAAGTGCTTCATAATGTCATCACATGGGAGTTAGGCTAGAAAAACACTTGGCAAATAAGAGAGGAAAGAAAGGAAACAAAACTTGAAGATGTAAACAAGCTACAAGAAAGCAGAAAGATGAAATGAGGGGCATGCAAGATGAATGAGCAATGCTAGTATGTTTTGTGGGAGTGAAGATTCATTTATATAACCATAATGTAAAAAGTCAATAAGTGAATGACATGATTGTTGTAGTCAGAAAGAATGACTTGAAAAAGAGAAGTATGATGGCAAAAATTCACAATATGACAGTAGTAAGCTGTGATTACAAATTATTCAGTGAGGAGACTGTGTAGAAGATATGGTGTGCAGTATGTTGATGTATGGGTTCATTTTGATGGTTGCGATTTATACTTGTAGGATGGATTATATTTAAAGGAGTTTGGTGTTAGGCAAGCAGAGTTCTCTGAAAGAATGAATGTGAGAAGTCAGAAAAATGATGTATCTGGGAAGTTGCATGGATGTAGAGTTTCTTTTTATTGCTCACTGTGTGGTGATTACACTTCTTTTCCTCCTTTAATAGTGTTCTAGATTTTGTTGTCATATGAGGAAACAACAGAATGTAGCTGGTGAGTTTCTTATGTAGTTAAAGGTACAAGTGGCATGTTTCTTTCTGCCCTGAGATATCAATTATTCACCTGGATGAATTGCCCTAAATATTTACTGGATCACTGACTATTCTGATAATGTATTGGTTGAATATTGTGATTCTAATAGTAACTGTTCTTCATGCACTGGATCTAGACAGATAGTAAGTCCAGTTTATTTGGCACTGTTGATTAATCTCATGAAAAATAGTTTCTAATTCTGGAGATGCATGTCAAGTGTTTTTCCATCTTTTTTTTATATCTCCTTTTAGTATTATAGAAGGCAGATGACAGGGTGAATGAATAAGGTAATTTGAATTATTCTTTCTCTGCAGTATAAACACCAGAGGCAACAATTTATTGAGTTCCTAATATTTCAGTGGATTTCAAACGAGCATCTTCATAGCACAAATTAAGACAAACAGCACTCAACTAGATTGCCACAGAAACAGCTTAAACATAACTGAAAAGTAACCAAAGTCCTATCAAGGTATTCTCTGGGAATTGGAGAGGTGCATATAAAAAACGAAGTTAATTCAGAGAAGTCAAGCTGAATGTGGTCTCAGAATGACTGTTTTCCAGATCTTAGACATATTAATGCATTAATGAAGCCATAATTATTGAGGCTCCTTGCGCCTGAAGATTAGCCTAATGTTGACATCTGCCTTGAATAACAAAAACTGAATTTGCAATGAAGTGTATAGCAAGTCAGGAGACTGACAGACTTGATATTAAAAAAAAAAAATAAATACAATAAATAAAAATAAAATACACACACAAGCACACCCTATAGCAACTTCTGTGCAACTGTGCTGCACAGAAGTTGCTATAGGTCTGCGAGACTATTTTTAGAATCAGCATCACCTAATCTGAGAAAAAAGTCTTATTTTTTACCTATATTCAAAAAAAAAAAAATCAAAGCACTTACAACCCATAGATGATCCATGTACTGGTGATAGTGTTTGATATGACCATGTCGATTTACTCCCCTGATGACTACCTGTATATCAAGCTAGAGAGAGAGAGAGAGACAGGAAGGAAAAAAAAAAAATTAAACTTCTAAAGACACAATTCATAAAGTTTGCTGCATATTAATTTAATATTGTTATTATTATTACACAAGAGTTAGACTGAAGTGGGCTTCATGAAAGTTCAATAGTTACTGAATCTTTCCCTTAAACATATTCACTAACAGAGCTCTCACAACCAACTCAGGTAACTCATTCCACTAATTTGCCACTCTCCAAGCAAAATAAATATAGTTCTCACTCTTATTAATTTGTGTAATTTTGAGAAGTAGCCTCTTGCTCTCTCTGTCCAGTTAAATATTAGAAAGTTTCTTCAGTACCTACTTAAAAAAAACTAAGTTTTTTTTTTTTAAGTAGATGCTGATAATTCCACAGACTTAAATCACCATTTTGTTCACTTGCCTCTGAATCCTCTCACCATTTCCACATCCCAAGAAACAAGGCAACCAAATCTGTACATGCTAATTTAGATATGGTCATGACAAAACCTCATATTTCTCCTTCCCCACCCATGAACTCCGACTCCCTCATAGTTCCCAAATTCCTGGTCTCATCAATTTCTTACAGTACAGGTCCTTTAATGTAATATATAGTCTGTTATGTTTTCATTCTAAGCTGTACAACTATGCTTTACCACATTAAAACAACAACCTTTATTTTTTTGCCTGCATTGTCACAGAATTTCAATTGCAAGATCTCTACATCACTGTTATTGATTTCATTCTACATCATCACCAACAAACAACTGAATATTCCCCATTATACTACTCCTTATATCATTAATGAACAAATTAAATGACATCCCAACTATGGAGTCCTGTGACATATCACTAATCAGCTGTCTTCTCACTGATTCAACTCTACCTCATACTACTATGACATGTCCATCACCTCATCTCCCCTATCCATGTCACTAGCATCTTGTCAGATTCCATGTGCTCCAATTTATACAAGTGTTTCCTGAAGTATTCTGTCAAATGACTTTGCAAAATATGGCCATATCACTGTGCAGCCATTTCCTTTATCCAACTTGACTCTCAATTTATTGCGAAATACTAACTGATCTATAATTTTCGGTCCCTGCCTTGGATTCACTATTATGTTACATAACCGTCTTGCCCTCCTTCCACTTTCGCATAACACTAAGTTCCACATGTCTCACAGTATTGACTAAGATTTTTTTTTTATTAATGTGACTCCTACAAAAATGTCATCAGTGGGTAGGATAAACCCTTTTTGTACAGAATGCATAAATTGTATGATAGAATACAACAAAACAAGATCCTATAGTGGTCTAGGATTATGTCACCATCTCCAGAAGATATGGTGGAAATGTTCAATGAGTATTATGTCAGTGTCTTTCATGTCAGAGAATTGACAAGTAGTAGTGAATAATAGGAAGGAGGAGAGAAAATACAGTTCAAGAATGTGAAATGTTCAGAATTTTAAGTACGCTTGATGGAGTTGGCTGGTTCCATTTCTTTTACATTGATAGTACCAATCTTGAACTCTGTTGATGCTGAGTTGGGATGTGTTCTGGGATTTGTTCTAGTAGCTGAGTTTTTACTGTTTGCTCTTGTTCCGTGACAAAAACAACAGGGAAGGGGGGGCCTTGTTTAACTGGGTGATGCCCCAGCTGGCATGAAATTCTGTCATGTTGTAACATCATTTTACATTGTAGTTTAAGCCAATAAGAATACAATTTGGTCAGCTAAATCCCAAATTGACAGCCCATCCTCATTTGTTCGTTCAGTATCCAGGTAGATACCTAACAGGGAATACCATGAGAAGGTAAGATTGGAAATTAGGTCAGAAGTTCCAGTTGGTTCTCTAATACCTTAAAAGGCTACATGGAGGTCTCATCTCAGTTATATACCTTTGACCCTAAAGAACCCCCTGCTAGCATTTCTATTACATTGATACTTCCAGGAACATAACAAGAATTTGTATTTTTAAGTTTTGTTGATCTGTAAAAGGCATGTGACAAGGTGCCATGAAGAAAGCTCTTCAAAACACCATAGTTGCATCGTGTTAATGGGACATTATATCAAGCAATGCATAATCTCTATTTAAACTGTAAGTCTGCAGTTAGAATTGAAGGAGGTACAGGAAGATGGTTTGAGGTAAATCAGGGGTAAGAAAAGGATGCACATTATGAAGGAAAGTGGTATTAAATCTAATATTAAAATTGGTCATGTTAATGTTAGCTCTTTACTTTATGCAGATGGTGTTATACTTCTGAATAAATCCAGTACAAGTCTGCAAGATTCCCTGACTCAATTGAATATCTGTAATGATAAATTTAGTATGAAAATCAGCAATAAAAAGACAAAGACAATGAAAATAGGCAGAAATATTGAAAACATCAACTGCACCCTGAATGGTGAACCTATAGAACAAGTAAAACATTTCAGCTATTTAGGCACAATTTTTAGCAAAGATGGTATGGAAGGAAGTCAGCTGAATAAATTTATATGGAATAAGAAAGAAATAAGTCAAAACACTAAATTAGCTGTATACAAGATGGTGTTTAAGCCAATTTTAACTTATGGATCTAAGAGCTGGGTTAGAAATAAAACACTTTATCAAACACTGGACAGCTCTGATATGAGCGTTCTCTAGATGAATTGATCCAGTAAAAAGTGCCTTAAAAGACAGAAATATAAGATATAATATAGCCACTTCCACTTCTGATAAGAAGGGTAGTGATGCTTCATTGTGTTATGCAGAACAAAAGTTCTTCCAACAAAGTTCATTCCTGGAAACTGTAAAAGGGTAATTGTAAGAAATGAAAATCATAAATTTATTATGATTTTCTTATGATTAAACCAATCATAAAAAATCATAAATCAGATTTTTTATGATTGGTGCATTTTCCAACTTTCAAGGTAAGGCATTGTGGGCATAGTGATATGTGGTATTAGCCTCCTGTGATGTAAGAGAGACCTCATCAGTTAGAGACTCATTGAGGGAGGCCACATATCACTTGCACTATCTGTCATACCTTTTCTTGAATTCATTCACACTACGTCCTCACACCCCCAAAGACAATCCATTCCAATCAAATACCACTCTATGAGAGAAAAATCTAGCCCTCACTCTTTCTTGACTGCATTCATTCTCAACTTCATGGGCAGAGTATGCCCATGAAGGTCTTCACTCTCACTGCATGGGAACAGAAACTAGATATGACATGTGGCACCAGCCACTTCCAATAAGAAGTGGCAGTGATGCTTCACTGTGATATGAAGACCATCTACCAGTTGGAGATCTTGTTGACATTTCCTCAAACTATGGAAGATATGAATTGATAAGATTACTTAATGAGATTAATTTAATCAATGATTATACTGAGTGTATTTCTTAGACTTCTGTGGTTTGGACTTAATGCATGTGATTTCCAGTATGCACACTGTTAAATTGTGAATGAAGCTATGTTATGTAATTTATTATTTTTCATTCACATTTAACATTGCCTATTTAAATATTAATCATGGCTCATATAAATTTATTTATTATTCCTTAAATAAGAATTACTAATTAAATATTTACTCAAAATCTGACCTGCTATTAGTTTATAAAATAATAATATGTTTAGAATTTTGTATAACTAAATATATATGGTGTAACGTAAAGTGTTAATTTATATTTAACTGTATACGTAATCAAAAATTTAAAGAAGTAGCTTAAATATTCTGTTGTTTTTATTTGTGAAATATTTAATGTTATGTAATCACTCATGAATAATATTAGACCATACATTACATTAGCGAAATGTTTACGTGCAGTCTGTTGTCATGGAGACGCACGCATAAACAACCACGAGTGGAGTAGAGCGTGGCGTTCGAACGTAAGGTGGGAGTGAAGGTCATAGTTAGAAGAATATAGAGAGAGAGAGAGAGAGAGGAAAGAGAAAGAAGTGGGAAGGTCATAGATAAGATAGAAAGGAAGAGAAGAATTATTATTAAGGAGTGAGGAGAGAGTTTTGCGGAACTAAGATTATATAATCCTCTGGGCAGAAATTTATGTGTGTAGTGTTCGGAAGTGAACCTACAAGTAGTGAAACATAAAGTTTAATGTTATAAGCAAAATCTGCTGTTGTTATGAAGAAAGGTTGATGCCGTAATCAGATAAAAGGAAACTGGACAGTCAATGCGAAAATTCTGATTAGTTCTAGTTTCTGGATTACGATTAAATTCTATGTTGCCCTAGGAAAAGGTTATATTGATTACTTGGAGAAAAGTGAACAGGAAAAGATATTAGTACCTAATTACTGTTGTTTGGAATAGTGAAGTGCGACTTACAGTAATACAGTTTTAACTATGGAGAATATTTGTTATGTGTTCCGCTAATGTTAATTAAGTTAATTCATAAGTGCTCTCTCAATAATTTGATGTATTGAAGAATTTGTCTGGTAAGAGTAGTTGTATAAGTTTCTCTATTCTAGCATTAACTGTAATATATCTCCGATGCTCATGGTCCGGGAATATATTTGCTTGGAATATAGCTTACGTAGTTTATTGCCTGCTGTGAATATAAACATTGAGCTGATAGATTTGTGAAGACTGAATAAAATGTGAAATTGTTATATTAACTTGAGATAAGAAGATTTGTGTTTTTTTGAGACTGTGAATAGTATATGAAAGTTAGAACATTGAATTAGCATCAGTGACCTAAGAAGATGTGTTAAGTTAATTGTATAGTTCCAATTTAAAATAGTTCTTGTATTTGTTAACCATATCATATATTAAATGTTTTATTTTGTTGATCTAAATATTGTGTTTGCCTGAATTCCTTATTATTGCACCGTTCATAAACATTCGAATCTTGCGGGAACCCCAAGTAAAAATGATAATAGATGATTCGGCCTAATGAGATGACTGTTAACTTAATTTAGAACTGATCCTACTATTTATATAGACTAATCTAAGAATAGGGTGGCACAGTATAAATATAAATTTCCCTACTTTTGGATCGGTGATCATTTCGTAATTAGTTGTATTATTCATAAAAGTGACTTGAAACTAGATAGATTTAGAACACGACAGAAAGGAGTCGTCACGACAAATGGCGCAGTCGACAGGATGTGATTTAACCGACAGGATGTGATTTAATAGGTAGGAATTAAATTTAACAACTATAAGATAAGAAATTGAATTTAAGTTTAGTGATAATAATCGTAGAATTACTCCCTGAAATTTTAGAAAGTGAAATAATTAAATCACAGTGAACTGGTTATAATCTGGACTCAGGCAAAGATAAAGGTTTATTTTAAAGTAAAAAGATTGAATTAATTGAGATAGTAATTTATTAATCACTATGGCTGTCACATCAAACTCTGAAATGAATGACAGTGAATTCTTTCGTACGGTAAACCCGCAACAGGTTTTTCCCCAATACTCAGGTGAAGAATCAGATGATGTACTATTTTTCTTTACCTATGTTGAAAAACTTAGAGAAATTGCAGGTTGGACTGATTTTCAATTGCTAGTTCTGATTAGAAGTAAATTGGTAGGTAAAGCAAAAACATTTTTGCATTCTTCTCCAATACTTCGAGAAACTTTTGAGTATTCCAAATTTAAAGACACCTTATTGTCTCAATTTTGTAAACTTAGAAGTGTAGGTCCTAACTTGTGGAAATTGCAGAAAATTGTTCAAAAGGATAAAGAGACTGTTACTGATTTTTACAATCGGTTATTAACATTGGCCAACAGTTTGAATGTTACTGGTGAAGATAAACCTCACTTAGATTGGGCTGTGTTCCAACAATTTAGACAAGGTGTTAGGCAAGAATTAAGAGAAACAGCCTACAAGAAGAAAATTTCTACTTTAGAAGAGTGTCTCAAAAGTGTTAAGGAAAAAGAACAAATACTAGGTGACCTTTATCCCTCAACCAATGCAGGTCTTGTGAATGTCGTGAATAAAACTGATAGTTCATTCAACCAATCAGAAATAGAAAGGAGAAGTAAAGTTGAAAAGGGAAAAGCAAAGGATACTGAAGAAAATTCAAGTAGTGTAAACTACGTGACAGAGAGTAAAGAGCAATTGGACAGGGAACTGATGACAGAAGTAAAAACTTTAATTCACCAGGAAGTGAATAAGTTAAATCAGCCTATAATGGATAGTCTTAATGAAGTTGTGACACAGTTATCAGCTATCACTCTGAAATCTCAAGAAAATCAAAATCCCACTACAAATAAAATTGATGAGATGATCAAACATCAAGTTGAACAACAAAGTCAACCTATTTTAAGTAATCTAGATAGGGTAATGCGAGGATTAAATGATGTTAGACAACAAATGTCTGCTATTCCTCAATCCAAGACAGAGATAAAGCAAAGAAATCCTCTTAGGTGTTACAATTGCAACAAAGTTGGACATTATGCCAGGAACTGCTTCCATAACAAAGAAAACTACTATAACAACAGATGGAATTCAAAATTTGGATATGTGAACCACAGAAGAAATAATGGAATTCAGAAACACCAGGCACCTAATGAAAGAATGATGACAGTTAAAGGAGAAATCCTGGGTTCTAAATGTGACATCTTATTAGATACAGGATGCAATGCCTCTACCATCAGGATGGATTATTTCCTAACATTAAAAAACAAACTGTGGAAGAGCACTGCCAAGCTGAGACAACCTGTAAGGATTACTTCTCTCTCAGACTCAAACTTTGTGGCATATGAAAAGCTTCGAGCAAGATTATACCTACCAGAATTTGGACTGTATGTGTGGCAAGACCTACTTGTTGTCCCCACTACTTCCAATCTAGGTTCTCACATTATCTTGGGAACAAACTTCTTAGCAAGATATAAATTTTCTTGTGACTTTTCTAAGAAGGAAATAACCCTGATGAACAAAAAGAGATATACTAGAAGAAATGAAATTCATAATTATGATAAGTCTAAGTATCAAACAAAACAGTTTAGATTACCACTTGAATCAGGACCATCTACTGAAGAAAAATCAGCTGTGCATCAATCATCTAATAGAGATAGTGATGATAACTCTTATGTACACATTCAATCTGATACTCCTCTTCTTACTGATGAACAAAAAGTAGTAGTGACAAAGCCCAAATCAGAAGTTACCACTGATAGTAAACTAAAGGTTGAAGTCAATTTTGGTAAAATGTCTAATCTATATCGTAGAACAAACCGCCAAGTTGTGAGACAACAAAGACTTAATTCTAATAATGGAGAACGTAAATTTAATTCAAAGAAGAGAATCCTATACTACAAACTTGAAAGACATACAGAAAGTGATAATAATAGTAATAAGAGAATTGATGATAAAGTGAAAGAGAATAAAGGCACAAAACATAATAAAGAACCAAGTTTCAGTAAAACTGGCTATTACTTGAAAAATCGAAAAGGAAATATGTAATCCAGTTTTTTTTTAAAGGAGCCTAGTGTCAGAAGAAAAATTTTTCTTATAATAAAAATTTTTCAAAGAAAGGGTGAGCCTATGTTAAATTCTGAATGAAGCTATGTTATGTAATTTATTATTTTTCATTCACATTTAACATTGCCTATTTAAATATTAATCATGGCTCATATAAATTTATTTATTATTCCTTAAATAAGAATTACTAATTAAATATTTACTCAAAATCTGACCTGCTATTAGTTTATAAAATAATAATATGTTTAGAATTTTGTATAACTAAATATATATGGTGTAACGTAAAGTGTTAATTTATATTTAACTGTATACGTAATCAAAAATTTAAAGAAGTAGCTTAAATATTCTGTTGTTTTTATTTGTGAAATATTTAATGTTATGTAATCACTCATGAATAATATTAGACCATACATTACATTAGTGAAATGTTTACGTGCAGTCTGTTGTCATGGAGACGCACGCATAAACAACCACGAGTGGAGTAGAGCATGGCGTTCGAACGTAAGGTGGGAGTGAAGGTCATAGTTAGAAGGATATAGAGAGAGAGAGAGAGAGGAAAGAGAAAGAAGTGGGAAGGTCATAGATAAGATAGAAAGGAAGAGAAGAATTATTATTAAGGAGTGAGGAGAGAGTTTTGCGGAACTAAGATTATATAATCCTCAGGGCAGAAATTTATGTGTGTAGTGTTCGGAAGTGAACCTACAAGTAGTGAAACATAAAGTTTAATGTTATAAGCAAAATCTGCTGTTGTTATGAAGAAAGGTTGATGCCGTAATCAGATAAAAGGAAACTGGACAGTCAATGCGAAAATTCTGATTAGTTCTAGTTTCTGGATTACGATTAAATTCTATGTTGCCCTAGGAAAAGGTTATATTGATTACTTGGAGAAAAGTGAACAGGAAAAGATATTAGTACCTAATTACTGTTGTTTGGAATAGTGAAGTGCGACTTACAGTAATACAGTTTTAACTATGGAGAATATTTGTTGTGTGTTCCGCTAATGTTAATTAAGTTAATTCATAAGTGCTCTCTCAATAATTTGATGTATTGAAGAATTTGTCTGGTAAGAGTAGTTGTATAAGTTTCTCTATTCTAGCATTAACTGTAATATATCTCCGATGCTCATGGTCCGGGAATATATTTGCTTGGAATATAGCTTACGTAGTTTATTGCCTGCTGTGAATATAAACATTGAGCTGATAGATTTGTGAAGACTGAATAAAATGTGAAATTGTTATATTAACTTGAGATAAGAAGATTTGTGTTTTTTTGAGACTGTGAATAGTATATGAAAGTTAGAACATTGAATTAGCATCAGTGACCTAAGAAGATGTGTTAAGTTAATTGTATAGTTCCAATTTAAAATAGAGTTCTTGAATTTGTTAACCATATCATATATTAAATGTTTTATTTTGTTGATCTAAATATTGTGTTTGCCTGAATTCCTTATTATTGCACCGTTCATAAACATTCGAATCTTGCGGGAACCCCAAGTAAAAATGATAATAGATGATTCGGCCTAATGAGATGACTGTTAACTTAATTTAGAACTGATCCTACTATTTATATAGACTAATCTAAGAATAGGGTGGCACAGTATAAATATAAATTTCCCTACTTTTGGATCGGTGATCATTTCGTAATTAGTTGTATTATTCATAAAAGTGACTTGAAACTAGATAGATTTAGAACACGACAGAAAGGAGTCGTCACGACAACACCAAATTATGATTATATATAAAAATTACCAGACTTATTAGATGCAAAATATAAATGTCATTTCCTTTTTAGTATTTTTCTTTGGTAAGAAATAACATTTACTGAATTCAAGCTAACTGAATCAATGATTAAATATTCCAGAAGTATTCTTAAGTTGAAAGGTATAATGTGCATCACATCTAAAATCTGCATGCTTGAAACATTTGCGTAACAAGACTTAGTGTAAGATAACTAGTTTTTGTTGCATTTTGAATTTAATAAACAAAACATGCCAGGGAGAAGTGCTTAAGGGTCAAAGCTGTATAACTGAGAGGAGACCTCCGCATAGCCTTTAAAGGAATGCGGAGAACCGACCAGGGCTTCTGACCTAATGTCCAATCCTCACCTTCTCGTGGTGCACCCTGTTGGGTATTACCTGGATACTGAACGAACGAGGATGGGCTGGCAATTTGGGATTTAGCTGACCAAATTGTATTCATATTGGCTTAAACCAATATACAAAATGATGGTACATGACAAAATTTCATGCCAGCTGGGGCGTCGCCCGGTTAAACAAGGCCCCCATTGTTTTTCGCCAGGGAACCAGGGCAAACAGCGAAAAGTCAGCTACTGGAACAAATCTGAAAGCACACCCCAACTCAACATCACCAGAGTTAAAGATCGATACTATCAACATAAGAAGCCTGAATGGCAAAGAAATGGAGCTAGCTGAAGAATTAGATAAGTACCAGATCGACATAATAGGGGTGACTGAAACAAAAAAGACAAAAACTGGTGAGATCTTTTTTGAGCAATAAATACAAAATGTTATACTCAGGAAATGACAATCAAGGAAAAGAAGGAGTAGCCATAGTATTCAACACAAAATACGAGGCTAATCTTCTTGAATGGCAGGCAGTCTCAAGTAGAGTGATGTGGGCAAATATCAGAATGGGGAATTGGACAATGAGACTTATTTGTGCCTATGGTCTCACAGAAGGTTCTACTAAGGTAGAAGTGGAGGAATTTTTTGATGCTTTAGAAAAAGCAACTGACACAATGAAAAAGGAAAAGTTGGTCCTTGTTGGGGATCTAAATAGCAGAGTAGGAAATGATTGTCAGACATGTAAAAATATTTTGGGAAAATTTGGAGAAAAGAGCAAAGCTAATAATAATGGCAAATACCTGTTGGATTTCTGCTCAGGACATGGACTGGTTATTACTAACACCATGTTCCAACATAAAAATGTGCACAAATTCACATGGAGAGAAGAAGCAAGGAATAAAAAAAGTCTCATTGACTATGTTATTGTTGATAGTTATGTTTTCTCCCTGGTGCAGGACACCAGAGTGTACAGAGGATTTGAAATTGGAAGCGTTTCACTATTTAGTCTTGAGCAGGATAAAATTGAATTTCATATTGAAAAGAATAACATGTAAGAAAGTTTTAAAATGAATAAAAGTTGAGCAGCTCTCAGATGTCAACTGTAGACTAAAATACACAAAGATTATTGAAGAAAAAAATGAAAGAGTTTGAGAACAGGAACCAAACCTGACTGATTCAGCCAGAGAGGCATGTGGTGAGGTTGTTTGCAAGGATGAAAAATCAGAACTCTATGGTGGACACAGTAAGTTAAAGAGGCAGTGAAGGAAAAGAAGAAAGAATATCAAAAGTTCCTGGCAATAAGTCAGCTTTTGCTCTTAGAGAATACAGTGACAAATGTAGGAAAGCGAAACACTGTGTAAAACTAGTTAAACAAAAGTCATGGGAGGACTTTGGCAAGAACATAGAAAATAAATATCAAGAAGATGGTAAGATATTCTGGAGACTGTTGAAGAAGCTTAGGAATGGAGGAAAGACTGCTGTAAAAGGAGTTAGATATGATAAAGGTGACAAGAAAACAGAAGAAAAAGATATCCTTGAAATATGGAGTAATTACTTCGAAAAATTGATAAATGAAACAAGCAGTGATAGCACAGTGGTAAAAAACACTGACCAGGCATTCGGTCAGGAATACATATCCATACTTGTAGAAAAAGCCATCAAAGGTTTGAAATGTGGAAAGGCAGCAGGAGTAGATGATATTCGACCAGAAATGCTGAAGTATAGTGGTATAAGAGTCTTACAGTGGCTGCACTGCATAGTTCAGAAAGCCTTGACAGAGGGACGAATTCCCGATGATTGGAGTAGAGCTCTCATAGTACCCATATATAAAAAGTGAAATAAAACTGAATGTGAGAATTACAGAGGTATTTCCCTACTGAGTGTTCCTGGCAAGATCTATGCAAGTATACTTGAAAAACAGTTGAGAAGAATTGTTGGTGAAGAACAAGCTGGATTCAGGCCAAATAGAGGCTGTCAGGATCAGATCTTCACTTTACGACAAATAGTCGAGAAAGCATGGGAATATAACAAAGATCTGTATTTAAGTTTTGTCGATATGGAAAAGGCATATGACAAGGTGTCAAGAGAGAAGCTATTCAATATGCTACAGTTATATAGTGTCAATGGGGCATTATATCAAGCAATACTTAGTCTTTATTCGAGTTGTAAGTCAGCAGTTAGAATTGAAGGAAGTACAGGAAGATGGTTTAATGTTAAATCTGGTGTGACACAAGGATGTACGTTATCCCCTCTGTTATTCATTATCTATATGGATCACATTATGAAGGAAAGTGGTATTAAACATGATATCAGAATTAAAGATGTTAATGTCAGTTCTTTACTTTATGCGGACGATGTTATACTTCTAAATAAATCTGCTACAAGTTTGCAAGAATCCCTGACTAAATTGAATAACTGTTGTGATAGATATGGTATGAAGGTGAGCATTAAAAAGACAAAGACAATGTAAATAGGTAGAATTGTTGAAAATGTCAACTGCGTTGTAAACGGGGAACCTGTGGAACAAGTAAAACATTTCAGCTACTTAGGCACGATTTTTACTGAAGATGGTAAATTAAATATAGAAATAGACAACAGAATCAGCAAGGCTAGTATGGTGGGAAGTCAATTGAATAAATTCATATGGAATAAGTGAGAAATTAGTCGGAACACTAAATTAGCTGTATACAAGACAGTGTTCAAACCAGTTTTAACTTATGGATCTGAGAGCTGGGTCAGAAGTAAAACACTTGACCAAAGACTAGAGACCGCAGATATGAGAGTCCTGAGAAAGATTAGAGGCGTGAACAGATTGGATCAATGGCAATATCATATTAAACACGAGGATATTAGGAAAGAACTTGACATTGTCAGCATCCAGGAATGCAGCAGAGCTAATCTCAGGTGGTATGGTCACTTAAACAGAATGGGCGAGGAAAGATTACCAAAACAAGTGTTCTCTGCCAGGTTGGCAGCAAAATGACCCAGAGGAAGACCAAGATATAGGTGGATTGATACGGTACAATGTGCCTTAGACGATAGAAATATAAGATCTGATAATGTTGGAGTCTTGACAAGTAACAGATTGATCTGGAGGAAAATTGTAGATAGGAAGTTAGTAATGACGTAAATTTTTCATGTAGTACTATCATATCCTGTACACCCCTTGAGGGTACATGTCAGGAAATTGATGATGATGATGATGAACATGCTGGGGTCCATATAAGACATTTCACTTAAGAATGCTAGTCTGGAGAGTTTCTTCACTATGTTTGATAAGTCCAGACATGGATATTCTTGGACAAATGAATACATTTGTCCAAGGAGGAGTGGAGGGTTCACAGATAATTCATCACGGGGGAAAAAATTCGCTAGAAAATTGAAACGATATTGTACTGATACCGATATATGAAAAGTAAAATTCACAAAATATAGTTGTTTTTTTTAATGTATTTATGTATTATTTATTTAGATTTTAATTCTATTTTCAGAATACTTTTATTTTTATACAGTGAAATTAATATTTTATTGATAGGTGAATTTTCTAATTTCTGTTTCACCTTAAAAATGTATAAATATTCTTTCTTAGTTAGATATTACAGGTTCTGGTGATGGAATATTAATATTTACAGCACTGGAACAGGGTGGTTTAGGGAAAAAGGGCACCATATTTAAGAATATTTATTCTATAAGCCATTCACTATGTTTCTGCACACACACATTTTATCTGAAGTAATTCAGAAGATGTGTGTATGGGGGGTGTCGATGAGAGATAGTACCTCTCCACTTGGATGGTCACACACAATTGTGGTTCAGCTGGACAATCAACTCTTACTTATGGCTCTGAAAAGCAACTATAAACTGCTAGTGGCCACACCTTGGTAAATAAACTGTGCCAATCCACAGGCTAAACTAAGTGAGGGTAGCAAGATATGGTGATCTCAAGCAGCATATGTATTCAGTGAATCAGCTGCAAACAGTGTCTGTATACTCATGTTAGGAGCAGCTGAATTCAGGTCGAGTGGTGATGGTTAACACTTGATGAAACCTAATCATTGAAACTGAATGAACTCAAACCAACCTAAAGATGCATGCCAGCTTGACCATCACCCAGTCAAACAAGGGTTGCACCCACTATTAGGGAACTAAGATAGTGAAGGCAAAAAATATGCTATTGGAACAAAACATCACCTAGTAGACAGTAAAACATAATAAGCATAAGAACATGGAACTCTTCACTAGGAAGGAGCATTGCAAATACTACCACATGAATTAGACAACTACAGATGGGAATTGATTGGACTCTGTGAAACCATATGAGCTGGAAAAGGAGAATTTCACCATGGACAGTGCAAAACTTTAACTTCAGGAGGGGAGGACAACAAACACCAACAGGGAGTATATGCATAACTGATGATTTTGAGTAGAAAGCAGGAACACATTCAAAATTTTAAATTGCATGCAAAGGAGCGATAGCACACAACGGGATAAAAGGCGAAAGGCTGCGCTAAGTGAATTGTGTTTGAATGAAGCTTTTTTTCTTGAAGGAATAAAGCTTCAAATTAGGATGTTTTGTAATGTTTCAAAAACACATCAAGATGAGTTCAAGTGGGGAAGAATTATTGGAAAGCTTGAAGAAGTCTGAAGAATTACTGATATTGCCAGAGAGTTTGGAATCTCACATAGCATTGTAAGCAGGATCTGGAAAGCATTTCAAACCAATGGAATGTGTTCCAGATGTTTGCTAAGAGGTTGCCCTCACTCTTCCACAGAGCATGAACACAGATTTTTGGTTATAACAGCAAAATGTAATCGACACACCATGACAGGTCAGCTTGCAAGTTGGCTCCATTCAAGTAAAGATATGCAGATATCTCAACAAACTGTGGCAAGATGTCTTCCATGGTGCTGTAGGCAAATAATTCATTTTTATGGATGACAATGTTACAACATATTGTACACGAGCAGTGGCGATACTTCTGGAGACTGAGGATATTAATGAAATCGAGTGGCTATCAACACTCCCCAGATCTCAACTCCACATTTGGGATGCAACAGGCAGATGCATTGCTGCTTGTAATTCCCCCCAGAAAACAAACAAGGCCTTATTTTTGCTCTGAAAGAGGAATAGTCCAGTTTGCCTCAAGAACTCCTGAATCCTTTGGTGTCGTACCATGCTTAGCATGGTACGACATTGTGAAAGCTGCATCACAGTTCGGGGTGGACAATATTCCATACTGAAATGTCTCTCTGCATAGTTTTCTGTAAGCATTGTAAATCAATTCCTTAACTACATACTTAAGAAATTTATAAAAATTTTTTTATGTAATATACTTTATTAGTATGCTGGCAACAAATTTATCAACTACACCTTCTCCTGCAAAATCAAATGAATTGAAACCAAGCTAGAACAGATCCACAACCAGCACATAGACAAAAAATCGCCTACCATCGATACCAGCCAGCTTTGTAGCCTCAATGATGTGTCAATGATGCATGACTCAATCGAGGCAAAAAAAAAAAAACATATATATAACACCATTATATTCAACTTCCACATTGAAAGTGATGATATCCTGAAGGACGATATCACCAAACTAATGGAAAAATTCGGTTTCAACCACAGCAATAACTACTCGGCCAACCTGCTGGCCAGGTTGGCCGAGTGGTTAGCATATCTGCTCTCCAGCCAAAAGGCTGTGGGTACGAATCCTGCCGTGGGAATGGATATTTGTGATTGTCTGTGAAAATACTAGTGGTGATGGGTGGTAGATGCCATTGGTGTAGTTGTAGTTAGTGGAGAGAGAGAGGTAGAGTAGGTACCCTCCCTCGATGAGTCTTTGGACTCCCTGGGGGCATTATGTAATAATAATAAAAAAATCACCAGATGTCTCCACTTCGGATCTTCTAAAACAAAAGTGATGGGACGACTTTTCCACAACTGGTAAAAGTAACCTGTGAAACACCAGTGAGTGCGTCACTACTAATAGTGACTGTGAACACTATTAGTAGTGATGATGGGTGATAACCATCATCTTTGAAGTTCTCACCACTATTGAGAACTTCAAAGTCAGTTCTCCTCAATTAAGTATATGAGCTAGGTCTGACCTTACCTTTACTCGGTGCAAACAAGGCAGACGATTTCGCAAACAGCTGAAAGAAAAAGGACACAGTGGCAATGAAATATGGTACATTGACTACAAAAGAGGAATTCTAGCGTGGAAATCAAACAGTGTTAACAGCCATCATGAAAACCAAAGTACAAGTACTGCATAGGGAATGTGTATAACTTACTTGGTCAACAAAACGAAATTCACAGACTTTCAGCTACTCAGAGCTCTTTGATTTCATCTTTGTGAAAGTCTATGTACTTTAATGCATTCTCCTAGCAATGATATTATCTTTTTCAGTGATTTCAATGTATACAATACAAACTGGCTTTGCATCTCCAACTGCGCAGACCAAGCAGGTAGAGACACTGAGACATTTACCATCACACAAATGACCTTATGCAAATTGTTCACATGTTCACAAGAGTACCAGATAATCCCAACTACTCTCCAAACACCTTGGATCTCTTCCTCAACTAATGATCCCTCCAAATATACTGTGAAGGTTGCATCTCCTTTAAGTAATTCAGACTACAATCTAGTGTTTATCTCTTCCCCTACCGAGCAACACCCAAACAACTATTCTCAAACAACAGTCGTCTGGCATTATAAGATTTCTATGCCTCATTCCCATGGTGAGATTTGTGCTTTCAGTCTTCCAACCCAATCAAGCACATGCACTGAAATCACTAAAATAATCCTCTCTGGAATGGAAGCACATATTCCCCATTACATGTTAAATTTCCATCCTCTAAGTAAACTCTCTTTATCCAAAAGATGCACCAAGGTTGAACAAATGAAGAGCCAGCATACTGCAACTGGTTATCATCAAAAACTCTACCTTCTCTCAATGCTTATGCCAAAGCCTGAAATAGCAGCAAGAAAATCAACACTGCATCGAAAAACAATTTTCAGAGCCAAAAGCAGGAAAACTTGCATCTTGCTCAAATGGCAGCTGTACATTCTGGTCTCTGGCCACAACTTTTGCCCAACACTGCTCCCAGATAGGTCTATTGCTTCATTACCCACAAAGAAGGCCAATTTCCTGGCATCACACTTTTCCTTGAATGTCTGCATAGATGATTATGGTAAAAGTCCCCAAACCATTCCAACACCCAACACTTTCCCTCACCAGATAAATCCTATCGAAATTAGATACCAAAAAGTCCTCTGGCCTTGAGAGAGGACTGACAGCATTTATTCAATATTCCTGAGGATTTGTGCTCCAGAGTTGACGCCTATACTGTGTCACCTCTTTATGTTTTCTTAATGCACTAGCATCTACCCTACATCCTGGAAATTAGCCCATGTCCAACTATTCCCAAGAAGGGTGACAAATCCTTACCATCAAACTATCGCCCAATCTCTCTCACCTTGATCCTCTCCAAAGTAATGGAGAAAACCATCAATAGCCAACTTCTATGCTTTCTTGAAGCACTCAGCTAATAAATGATTGCCAGTATGGATTTTGTCAATGCCATTCTCAACAGGGAATCTACTTGCCTGTTACACAACTCTGGATAAACATAATGAAAATTTTGGTGAATTCCAAGTGCTTGCACTAGATATCTCCAAGGCTTTCAACCAGGACTGGCACAACGGCCTATTAAGTAAACTTCCATCATTCGGTCTGCCCTGTGACTTTTGCAACTGAATCGCCAGTTTTCTCACTGCACATTGCATATGATGGTTGATGCAACTAATGCTCAAGTTCTGCAAGTTCTCTCCTCTTACCTACTCTGTTTCTTCTATACATCAATGACCCACTCCAGTTGACCACCAATCCAATACAAAGTTTTGCTGATGATGGTACACCACATTCTTCCTTCTCACTTGACAAACCTTGCACCAAACAAACCACTGCAAGCCTAAATTCTGATCTCCAAACTATTCTTCAATTTGTCTCAGATATCCTTGTCAATTTCAACCACTGCAAAACACAGTTCTGCCTTTATTTCCCACAAAATAGAACCATATTATCCCAGACTTATTTTTGAGAACACCAAAATCTCTAGAAAGAGGAGATCTCTCTCTCTTCTTGGGATTACTTTGACATCAAGACTATCTTAGCATAAACACATTACAACCATTGCTGCCTCCGCATCCAAAAAATTAGGATTTCTCTTTCATTCAAAGCATTATTTTATCCCTAAACAGCTATTAATTCTACAAATCATAAATCTGCTCAAGCACTGCTCGCATCTATCTGGGAAGGTGCCCCTAAGAGCTCCCTAAAAATACTCACCACAATACAGAAGAGAGTAATCACTGATTAACGACTCATCTCTTACCAACTCACTCCAACCACTCTTGCACAGGCATCTAGTATCTACTGCATACATCTTCTATATTTCCATGGTAAATGTTCATCAGAATTACCATCAATAATTCCTCCTCTTTCATTCCTACTGCTGCTATATTGTAGCAGAACAGCCTTCCCTGCCACGTGAACAAGTTCCTTGTTTCCTCAATTCTCTTCCCATACATGATATTAAAGTACTATGGATTAATCAACCAAATTTTCGTGTACAGAGGCAAAAAACAAAGGGCAGCCGTTCATAGTAGCCTCACCTTACCTTCAGCAGATGAGAATAATAACATGTAAAAGAGCTTAGAACTCTTTAAATAAGCCTCAAAATTTGAAATAGCATCTA
This sequence comes from Typopeltis vanoorti, assembly GCF_054136105.1. Lineage (NCBI taxonomy): Eukaryota > Metazoa > Arthropoda > Arachnida > Uropygi > Thelyphonidae > Typopeltis > Typopeltis vanoorti. Next base: position 87,510,217 of record NC_143566.1, read on the forward strand.
CCAAGTTTGCCGAGTGGTTAGTGCTGCAGGCATGGATGTTTTGATTTTCTTTAGGTGGGAGATGAATTTCATTGGCAGGTGTGAGACCACTGCCCTGCTTATTGGAGGCCTGATGTAGTCAAAGGTAACATGGAAAGAAAGTATTAACCAAGTTATCTTTTTCAGGGCTCTTGGAAATGGTTTAGAGATTCCAGTGATTTAAAGTATAGGAACTATGTACAAAGTAGTTCTTAGGAACAGGCATGTAAGTATCTATTACAAACTCTTCTTTAAGTTGAAGTGTATAGAGGCTGCATGATAACTCCAATAGTATTCCATTCTATCTTAATGTGAGAGGAGTCAAAACAGATGTGTGTGTTGTACTGAGAAGTGATTTAAAGATGGCAATTTTCAGAGAAGCATGACATGTCAAATTATGTTGTGTATAAGGCTAGTAAGGGTGGATTTATGGTATACTAAAGATGTTAGTATATTACATGGAGAGCAGAAGAGGGAATGTTCAGGAAGCTAATTTTCCTCACTTTTCCTTTCCCATAATAAATGTGATTGAGGGTGTAGTCTGTTGATCTTTGGAATGAAGGAAAATTAGCTTCAGAATGTTGCCATATAACAAAACAATGTCTTCCACATAGCATACTCAGAAAGGTTGTGGATGGATGGAGGCAAACAGAATCTTTAAGCTATTTTAGCCCATCAAGGGTACTTCCCCATGGCAGTATCCTACTGAAGTATGAGAATAATTAAAATAAATTAACTTTTGATACCTCAAAGTCAAAGCAAATTATTAGACACAATGCAGGAATTACAAAAAGATATGAGATGTTTAGAACAGCATAGGAAGGAAAAGAAAGTTACGCAGTAAACGGAGAGACAACAATGCACTGAAGCAGGTATTATTATTATTATTGACACCTCCAGGGAGTCAAATCACAAACATCCATGCCCATGGCAGGATTCGAACCTGCAGCCTTTGGGCTGGAGAGCAGATACTCTAACCACTCGGCAAACCAGGCAGGTATATTATTAATGTAAAAAGAAAGAAGTTATTTGGTATGTCGATTCAATTTTTAACGTACTGTTGTTGATCGCATTACTACTTCTGGGTACAAACATCAAAATGGGTAATAGAAAAACTGAAAAGAAACATAAAAGGGATGATAGTTCTCGTAAGAGCAAATTATTTAACTAATATTAAATACAGTATGAAAGGATAGCTGAAAGAAGTAAGAGAAGAGCGAAAAGCAAAACTCATTGGTATATTACTAAGATATGATAGTACTGAACTAAGAAGGGCCATGGTGACAAACAATTCAATGCACGGGTTGTGAAGAAGAAATGGTTGCAAGTTTTTGTATGTGTGGAGGGGGTTTGAAGGAAGAATAGATTTATATAAGATGGACACCCTATACTTGAATCTGTAGGAGTCAAAGAAACTTGATGAAGAGAGGAATGGTGAGAATCTATGCATAAGTCAATTAAGTTATGACTGTATTAATGATACAAATATAAATCATGGGGTGATTGCAATGAAAGGATGATTGTGTTCATCCGCTTGGAATTATTACATGAAAAGATGTTTGCATATGTGAGACATTATATAAACACATTTGCAAGTCCAAAGTGGATCATATTGACTACATAGGGGTGTATATACAAAAAGCCTGGAAGCAACTTATGTCTGTACATGAATGCCATGAATATAAAGGAAAAAAGGGATAGAATTTGTGATCACATTACTACTTTGGATACCTCGAAGGGCTAGTAAGGGTGGATTTATGATATACTGAAGATGTCAGTATATTAGATGGAGAGCAGAAAGAGGGCATGTTTTGTTGCCTTTCATCCAATCAGGAAATCTCCACCTTTGTTTCCTTGGTGAATATGTTGGGCTCTCAGATTGTAGGCATTAGTGAAACTTGACTCTCATTTAAAAAATTTTTAAATCTTTGTTGAATTTTTGAAATGTTCTGTAAAATTTAAAACCACTGAACATTTTTGTTGCCTTTCATCCAATCAAGAAATCTCCACCTTTGTTCCTGTACTCCCTCCACCTGGATACAAAGGTGGAGGGAGTACAGGAAGATGATTTCATCTTCCTGTACATTCTTCAATTGTAACTGCTGAATTATAACTCAAATACAGACTACATATTTCTCTGTATAATGTTACATTTATCCCATATAATTGAAGCATTTTGAAAGGATTTTCCAGGGAGGCACTTCCCCAAAAATTACATTTTTGGACAAACTGGAAGATCTGCTGCTTTTATTCATCTTGAAGAACACAAGTCTTAAATTTAAAAATCCAAACAGTCTGGGGCTAAGCATGCTGTCGCCACTAAAAACAGAATTCGCTGTAACAAGACAAGAATCCTTCATAAAAGTTGTTTCCTTATAGAATGTCTTTATGAAGAAATGGGTGAAACATTACTATGGCTATCCCTTTTATGGGAGACAGTAAATTCTACAAATAAATAAATTTTAATACGAGTTTTCCTCTGTTTGTATGGTTTGTTATCACATTAATTTCAGTTTGATAAGGAGAATGGCTCCATGGTAGACACAAGAATAATGTTAAAAACGCAGTTGTGGAAAAGAACAAAATGTATCAAATGTTCATAGCAAGTAAGTGGGCACATGCTCAGAGAGTAAAGAGAAAATGAAAGAGCTAAATGACATGTAAAAGCAGCTAAACAAAAATCATGGGAAGACTGATAACAAAAGAGAAGACAAATATCTTGAAGGGACACAAAACACACGTGTTGAAAAGATTATTTTACTGATTATTAATAAAATAAAATAAACAGGGGTCGAAACTTGGCATTTCGACCCCTATATTGAGGTCATCATCAGAAGGATACATGTGTATAGGAACCAAGCTACATGCTGTTGTACTCTATAAAGGTAAATTAAATCTAAGTTGTTAACTAATCTTTTTCTTAGCCTGACCTCTAGTGATAAAAATAAAAAATAAAAACCACAATAAATTAATGAAATAAAGAGCCAAAAGGCTTCACTTCGGCGATGTTAAAATTATTTAAATTAAGGGGATATTTAATCCCACATTATTTCAAAGCCGAATAAGAAAACTCTAAGATAGAAATCAAAGAGTTTCATGCTGAATATAGCAAACTATAAGTTTGGCGAGTCCAAGCGTGAGCAAATACCTGGGTGGTACAATACAGGGCAACTCGTTGCAAAGGTGGATAAAGCTAGGATCGCTATTCTTACTATTTGCCCTAATGTAAAACTCGTCCCCTAGGAGATGTATATTGTTTTACATTAAGGGAGATAGGTCACTACCCAGACCAGTTTCAACCTTTATTGAGGTCTCATCAGTGAATAGGTAGACCAAATAATACCAAGATTATAGTGATAATAGCTTTAAGCCTTTTAGTGAAGTCTTTTGGCTCTTTATTTCATTAATTTATATGTGCACCTTTTTGACAACTCATACCGTAAAGTATTAAAGCTATTAACACTATAATCTTGGTATTATTTGGTCTACCCACTCACTGATGAGACCTCAATAAAGGTTGAAACCGGTCTGGGTAGTGACCTATCTCCCTGAATGTAAAACAACATACATCTCTAGGGGATGAGTTTTACATTAGGTCAAATACTAAGAATAGCGATCCTAGCTTTATCCACCTTTGCAACGCGTTGCCCGGTATTGTACCACCCAGGTATTTGCTCACGCTTGGACTCGCCGAACTTTTATAGTTTGCTATATTCGGCATGAAACTCTTTGATTTCTATCTTAGAATTTTCTTATTCAGCTTTGAAATAATGTGGGATTAAATATCCCCTTAATTTAAATAACTACAATAAACTCTGCTAAAGTCCTCACGTACTAAGATTCTTCTGGAATTGTACAGTTCATATTGTTATATTACGATTATCTTCTGGATTTGTACAGTACAGGTTGCTATTCAGTTCAGGAAAAAAAAAAAAACTTTACCAAGTCTTCTTGTATTGAGATTTTGCTTTGTGGTTGCAGGAGGACCCATCTGCAACCTTCATAGCAACCACAAAGAAAAATCTCTATACAAGAAGATTTGATGAAGTGTTTTTTTTTTTTTTTTCCTGAACATTCAATAGCAACCTGTACTGTACAAATCCAGAAGATAATCGTAATATAGCAATATGAACTGTATTCCAGAAGAATCTTAATACGTGAGGACTTTAGCAGAGTTTATTGTAGTTTTTATTTTTAATTAATTTTTATTTTTTTTTTATCACTAGAGGTCAGGATAGGAAAAACATTAGTTAACAACATAGATTTAATTTACCTTTATAGAGTGCAACATCATGTTGCTTGGTTCCTATACACATGTATCCTTCTGATGATGACCTCAATACAGGAGTCGAAACGTCAAGTTATTTTATTAATAATCAGTAAAATAATCTTTTCAACACGTGTTTTGTGTCCCTAAATTCATAAATATGATGCTGATCACTGTGTAACCTTAAAAGAAAAAATATCTTGAAGGTTTCAAAACATTCTGGAGGCTATTGAATAAGCTTTGAAATAGAAGAAAGAGTACTGAAAGGAATCAGATGATAAATGTGATAATAAAGACTGAAGGTAAAGATATTCTGGAGGTTTGAACTAATTAATTTGAAAGATCACTAAATGAAACAAGACGTGGCAGAACAGTAGGGGAAAATATTTCAGTGGAATGCAATTAGAACTTCTCAATACTTGAGGTAAAAAATATCACTGGAAACCTGAAATGTGAAAATGCAGTAGCTACACTGCATAATTCAGAAGGCCTGGTAAGAAGGTTGAATTCCAGATAACTGGGATAGAGCTCACAGTTATCTTAAAAAAAATAAAATAAAAATAAATAAAACTTTACATGAGAATTACACAGGAATTTCCTTACTAAGTGTTCCAGATAAAATTTATACATGCATACTTGAGAAGAGGTTAGAAACTTTGTGGAAGATACACATGGAGAACAAACTGGGTTGAGGACATATAAAGGTTGTCCAGATCAGGTTTTCATTTTACAACAAACAGTCGCAAAATTGTAGAAATATGCCAAGCATCTGTACTCAAGCCTTGCAAGTATGGAAAAGCATATGACAAGTGCCAAGGAAAAAAAAGCCTTTCAAAATGCTACACTTATGTAACATTATATAGAGGAATGTAGCATTATACAGAGCAATGTAGTCTGTATTTGAGTTGCAACTTCAATTGTAACAACTCAGCAGTTATAATTGAAGGGAATACAGGAAGATGATTTCATTATGTAAAATCAGGTGTAAGAGTGCATTGTTGCCACTATTATTTATCATCTACATGGCTCCCATTATGAAAGAAAATGGCAATAAGCCTGTCAAAAGTATTAAACCTGATATCTAATTTAGCTCTTTTCTTTATGTTGATGATGTACTTCTAAAGAAATTCAGTACAAATCTCCAAGATTCTTTACGAAACTAAACATCTGTAACAGAATTAGTATGAAAATCTACACTAAAAACAAAGGAAATAGTCAGGAGAATGGAAAACTTTCAACTGCATTATCAGTGGACAGCCTATAGAATAAGTCAAATATTTCAACTATTTAGGCACAATTTTTAGTGAAGATGGCAATTAAATATGGAAATAATAGAATAAGCAAACCCTGGTATGGTGGGAAGCAAGATGAATAAATTTATATGGAATAAGAGAGAGAAGTGAGTCAAATTATCACACTATTGATATACAAGACAGCGTTCATCCTAATTTTAACTTATGATCTGAGAGCTGGGTTAAAAATAAAGCAGTTGGTCAAAAAGAAGAGACTACAGATAAGAAAGTTCTGAGAAAAATAATGGGAGTAAACAAATAAAATCAAGGACAGAACCATATTAAAAATGAAGATATTAAGAAGGATGATCTCAGCATTTAAAAATGTGTGAGCATAGCAAATCTGTGATATGGTCTCAAACAGAATTTGAGAAGGAAGGTTAGCAAAATAGATATTTGATATCAAGGTATGAGGAAAAAAGACCCAGAGGGTGAGCAAGATCTAGGTGGATTGAAATCATAAGTGCTTTAAAAGACAAATACTGATGATAATGTAAACTTCCTTGATAATGTGGTGGTTGATATAGATTATACATAATGATAGAGAAACAATACAGCCCTGCACCACACGTGATTTAAGATCATCTTACTTTGGCACTGCAATTTTATTTGGTTGTAAAAAGTCTTCATATAAGTTGAAGTGGCATTAGCAAATGAAGTAGTAGTGCTATTTTGGAATGAGTCAAATTTCTTTTGGTCATTAATAACTTATAATCAATATGCTTTTATTACAGATAATAATAATAATAATAATAAATAAAAATCGAGAACCTGAGAAATTGCTGTAAGCCACAACCTTACGGCAACTCAGTATAAATCCACTGAAAGAACATATACGAGGATGGTCTGAAAAGTTCTCAGCCTCGACCATAGATGGCAGCACTATTGACAAGATTTTTTATTTTCTAAGTTGGTATATCTCCCATAAGCATACATGTGAAATTGCAAATCCTTCTATCAAGTGGTTTGTTTTATACAGTTGTCTGTATCCCTTGAAATGGATAAAATTGAGTATCATGCAGTTATAAAATTCTTTGTAAAAGAAGATTTAATGCCAAAAGAAATTCATTCGAAGTTCATAAAAGTTTATGGGCACTCTTCTCCTTTATTTCAACATTAAGAAATTGGCTGCCGAGTTTAAATATGCCTTACCAGCCTTGAAGATGATCCACGTGAAGGATGTCCAAAAAGTGTAACAACACCAGAAATCATTGATGACATATTGGATGACAGGCGAGTCAAAGTGCATGAAATTGATGAGATTATAGGAATTTCAAAAGAATGCGTAGGATATACTGAAAAAGAGAGCCAAAAGGCTTCACTTCGGTGATGCAAAATTATTCAAATTATTGAATAATTTTGCATCGCCAAAGTGAAGCCTTTTGGCTCTCTTTTTCAGTAATTCTTGGTGCCTTTTGTGATGTGACACCTTTTTTAGCAACTCGTATGGTAAAGTATAAGTTCTGCATCACTTTAACCTGAGTATTTATTTGGGTCTGGCTCCCACTGATGAGACCTCAATAAAGGTCGAAACCGGTCTAGGTAGTGAAACCCCTCCCCCATAATGTATAACATCATACATGTCTGCTAGGAGATGTGTTTTACATTATGAGAAATACTAAGGATAGTGATCAGTTCTTACTCCACCTTTACTATGAGTTGCCCCATGTCATCAAAGGTTTGCTTACGCTTGGAATCGCAGAAACTTTTATAGTTTCTATATTCAGCATGAAACGCTTGTAGTTTCTCTATTCGGCTTTGAAATAATGTTGGATTCAATATCCACTTAATTTGAATAGTGTAGGATATATTTTGCATGAAGAATTGCAAATGAAAAAGCTTTGTGCAAGATGTTGCCGAGTTTGCTCACAGCAAATCAAAAATGACTTACATGAAAATCTCTGAACAGTGCTTGGAGTGTTTTAACAAGAATAAAACTGATTTTGTGCATCGATTTATTACTATGGATGAGACTTGGATTCACCATTACACACCAGAATACAAACAGCAGTCAAAACAGTGGACAGAAGCCGGTTGTTCAGTGCCAAAGAAGACAAAGTCAATTCCATCAGCAGGAAAGGTCATGGTATCGGTGTTTTGGGATGCTAAAGGAATTTTGTTTATTAATTACCTTGAAAAGGGTAAAACAATAACTGGGGAATATTATTCTGATCTTTTAACCAGACTAGACAAAAAAATTCATGAGAAAAGACCCGGTTTGCAGAAGGAAAAAAATTGTCTTTCATCAGGACAATGCATCACCCACAAAGGTGTTTTGGCAATATGAAAATTAAGGTATCTACACTATGAATTGTTGAAACATCCACCATATTTCTCAGATTTGGCTCCGACTTCTATCTCTTCACGAAACAAGCTCTTCCTCGCTGGTCAGCGTTTTTCTTCGAATCAAGAGGTGATTGCAGCTGTAAAGGAGTATTTTGCAGATTTTACTGAGAACCACTACAGGGATGGGATAATGGCACTGGAGAATCTCTGGAATAAATGTATTAGTCTTAAGGGAGATTATGTTGAATTGAAATTATAAACTCGTTTTTTTCATTGTTAGGCCAAGAACGTTTCAGACCATCCTTGTACACACACACACACACACACACACACACACACACACACACACACACACACACACACACACACACACACACACACACACACACACACACACACACATTTTTTATAGTAGGAATTTGTAAACTATTTGAAAAAATAAATAAAATAAACTTCACAAAGACAAAATTTGATGGACTTTCTAAATACAATAACAATATTAAAAATACTGCAATTTAACTTTGGAAGTTCTGAAATACCTTGCTGCTGATTTTATTACCTTGTATAATCTTCTGATAAGATTTTGATGAGCACGCGAAAGAACAGGATACCCTTTCTTATTTGTTAAAAATAATGATGTAGGAACATATATACATCTTACTGGCTCACCAAGCCACCGATCAATTTCTTCATCTGATGGGAGATCAGCACTCAGTTCTAGGGCAAGTCCAAGTTTTTTTTCTGTATTGCATACACCACGAAAAGTGCTCCACCTGTGAGAAATTTCCCACAAAAGCAATAATTTGCAGAAGTTTGTGCTCTTTTGGTATAAAAATTGCCATCAATGCAAGTTATTTTAAAAATATTTAAAACAAATTTCTTTAATGATTTACCTTTACTCCATTCATAGCTAATATTACTTAAAATTGGCAAAAACAAATATTTTATTGTACAATGAAACCTGTAGTGAATTCATGACTAAACAAACACACGTAATAACCATAGTAAAAAGTATTAATAAGTAAATATTTCATCCTAAGTATCTTAGGACATCGTCACAGTTAATTCAAACAATACTAGGATTAATATACAGTCAGGGCACATGATTACAATGGAATCCCAATATGGGTGCAGTAGAGTGTTATAGAATTAAATTAAAATATATCTGGAGGAAAAAAAAAAAAGAAAAAAGATTACATATATAAAAATTATTTTACACAATTTTGTATAACAATTAGGAATAGCAAGAACATCATTATGGTTTAGATTTCATCTGTGAAGTAGGGCTTCAACACTTTCTTTATATAAACCTTCATGTTTATATAAAGATCTATGTAGAAGTTTGGCCTTTTCCCAATGGATCTATGGTTTGGGTTTTCCACTCCGTGTTGTGCGAGGCCAGATTTCTGCAGTTTGATAAGACAGATATGGTCTTGATGTTCCGAAATGCGTTTATGAACAGATCTACCTGTCTGTCCATAGTAAGACAATTTACAGAAGCATGGAACCTCATACACGCCAGGTAGCATCAGAGGTGAGAGTTTGTCTTTAGGAGAAGGTAACAAGTTATAGATCTAGTTGATTGGTTTGTAGGTAGTAGCAAGTTTGTATTTCTTCATAATTTTTGAAAGATGTTCGGAGATGCCTTTGACATAAGGTATGGGAATCCTATGGGCTTGTTCTTGTCTAGGTTGATGTGTGGGGAAGTGACTGGTGATTTTTTGAGTTGTTTTAAGATTGTATCCATTTAGTATGGCTGTATTTTTGTATATTACCAATTCTTGGTTTAGAGATTCTTCAGAGGAGCAGAATCTGTGTGCTCTGGTTACTAATGATTTAATGATGCCAAATTTTTGAGATGGATGATAAGCAGAAGAATTGTGAATGTAGTGCCCTGAAAATGTCGGCTTGTGATAGACAGAAGTGGAGATGGAACCATCTTATTTTCTTTGGATGTGTAAATCCAGAAAAGAGACACACTGTGGAGATTCTTTTTCTAGCGTAAATTTGATGCGAGGATGAAGAAGGTTTATTTTAACTAGAAACAGGTGTAGTTCTTGTTTGGAATGACCCCAGACAGCAAAGATGTCATCGACATATCGTAGCCAAATTTTTGGTTTGAGTTTAAACGTGAAAATTTTTTCTTCAAGGTATTCTAGAAACAGGTTTGCTAAGTTTGGTGATAAGGGAGATCCCATTGCTGCTCCTTCCTCTTGCTTGTAAATTTTTTCTTTCCAAGTGAAGTAATCAGACGTAATAACTTAATTTGAATAATTCAACAATATCAGATGGAAATTTCTGAGTCAACAAGTCTACCGTTTCCTTATGGGGAATATTAGTGAAGAGGGAGACAATGTCGAAGCTAATTAGCATGTCAATTTCCAACAGTTGAATGTCTTTTATTTTTGCATGAAACTGTGGAATTTTTAATTGATGAGGCTGAGTGGCCTATGTGAGGACAGAGAAGGTTAGATAAAAATCTTGATAACTTGTAAGTCGGGCTGCTAATAGAATTCACAACAAGTCTAAGTGGAACGTTATTCTTGTGAAGCTTAGGTAAACCATATATTCTAGCATGGTATGTCCTGAGTTTTATTTATCGTTTCTTCATCTAAGGAAGTGGTTTCAGCAAGTAACTTGTTCAGTTTCTTGAGCTGTCTTTTTGTAGGATCATAACCAAGTTTGCCGTAAGTATTTCGATCTCAGAGTAGTAAATTCATTTTTTGGTCATAATAGAAACATTAGCATAATACAAACATATCAATTTTATTTTTTAAAAAGTCACCAAAATATTAATTTAGTCTTACAAAATAATGCATGAAGATATATTACCATTCCCATGTGTCTATGCTGTCATTTTTATCATCAGGTTCATCCAACTGTTCTCCTTTACAAACTGAAGGGTTATTTATAAATATTTGACTTTGTTCACTAGCAGAAACCATAGGAACATGAATCCATACCTGCAAAGTTCCCTGTTTTGGGGAAAGAAGAATCATATATCTGTTTACAAACTGAATACAGAAGGAGAATTATCCTAATTATGATTTTTTTTTTTTTAAATTAACAAAGATGTTATTAAAGGTACATCTAATTAAATTTTGATTACTGACATAAAACTATCTTTTCTGGTACAAACATGGTATTCACAGCCTCCAGAAAACCATGTTCTATTTTCACCTTCTCACCTAAGAACCAACATTATATAAATCCCAATTCCATCTGACCTTAAAATACTGTTCTCACATATGGGGGTGGAATTACTCCCACACATGCATGTAGACAAAAAAAAAACTCCGAATGTTTGATTTATCCAGAAGAACAAATCTGCTTAACTGATGACTCAACCCAACTAGATTCCTTCCTATCATTTTCTCATAGATTATCTGTTCCTGCATTACCTCTTATAGGTATTTCATGGTTAATGCTTTGATAAATTGTCCACCATCTTCCAAGAGATAGTGTTCTTCCACTTTCTTCGAAGAATTTAGGATATGCAAGCACTGATGAATTGCCAACTTTAAGCTCCAATAAAAGAATTAACATGCTAGTATTCTCTAATACTGGATAAGAAGTCAGGTGTTTGGTTGGTTATCTCACCCCATTTTTGGTAAATTAATGCAGCCATACTTGGTGAGGTTTAGAGAGTGCTTTGCTATCATGTCCAGACAAATACAGAGATAGTTAGGAATAATGATGAACACCAGGATCTATGATTTAACTACTATATGCAAAACTAAGCCCATAAAGCAATATTCTACAGGAAAAAAAAAAAGATTAATTTAATCAAAGCTGACAAGGAAAATGCTACTATAGTAATTAGGTTATCATGCAAATCATATTGGGTAAGAGAGATGCATATGTAGTGATTTACTTAGATTTTACAGAAGCCTTTGACAGACTGCCACATGAGAAGTTGGTAACCAAACTGGAATGAATGAATGGAATCAGATAACAGATCATTAAGTTAGACAGGTAACTGGCTGTTAAATAGGTATATAAGCAGGTTATGTATGGAAGAGCAATATCCTGGAGGAAGAAAGTTACTAATGACATGCCAGAGGTCTGTTTTGGAGCACTTACAGTTTAATTTGAGATATGAAGTAGGGATAGACAGGAACTCAAAGTTTAAGAATTGCATTACTAAACTTGTGAAGACATCAGAATTTTTTCAATGGTTTTTAATGATGAGGACCTTGACATATAGAAGAAATTATAGTTTCACCAGGTCAAATATGAATTACTGTCTGTAGATTTGGTAACGTGATTTTCAAGGGAATGTGGATATACTGCAATGGGATATCCAGAGAAGAACACTAAGAAAACTGAGGAAGTGCCATTTCCAGATTTTAGTTAATGAGAAGATGTTACAAGATTAATGTGGGTGAGGTTTCCATAGAATGGAGGAAAGCAAGGATGGGATGTAAAGTAACTCAAGTAATATATAATGCCTTAACCACATCATTAATGATGTGACAACACTTTCTATTGAACTTTGTGTCAGACAGAAATGTGACTGGCAAGACTTTTACTACACATGGAATTTAATCTTAGCACTCTAAGTGTACCAACACAGATATCCCCATCTGCCTAATACATAAAATCACAAGAGCAAGGAATACAGTATACTCCTGGATGAGAAGAAGAAGAAAGTTGATCCTTTTCTCCCTGCATTAGTTTTCTTTCTGCAAACTCCTTTTTTTTTAGGCTGTCCTAGAATGAGAATTTTAGGAATGGAAAGAAAGGCTCATATTTTCTGGTACCACCATGTAAAATTGACTTTTGGATGGATAGACTTAATTCTGCAAAAGTAAAAATCTACATCTATCAAGAAAGATTTTCAGACAACAAAGATATCATCCATATAGCAGAACAGAGCCATAGAGAAAGCCTCGCAGAGAGAGAGAGAGAGAGAGGACGTGCTACTTGAAATGTTCCATGCAGTTAACTAAGATAGGAAAACCACCATTTACTCTATTATCCTCATCCTCAAAAATCCAAATTTCTTTAACTTTGATATCACATCTCTCATTAGTCCTCCATAGCTTAGTTGGTATAGATGAAGCCCTTCGGTCGGAAAGACCTGGGTTCGAGTCCCATTCACGACGTGAGGAACCTTTATCTGGTCTCTTTCAACTAAAGGTGAGTTAGCCAGTTTCATACGAAGGTAGAAAGTTTTTCTCCCGGAAACTCTGATTTTTCGTCCCTCAAACTGGCCAGTAGAACACATGCAATTTTCAGACAAGAATACTTGGAAGCATAGGGGTAACTCCCTTATCCTCATATTATGGTTGAGAAGTTCAAGGATACTTGGAAGGCTATGGGTGCTTAAGTGCCTGTTAAAGCCACTGATGGATGGATTACATCTCTGATTACAATAAAAAAAATTAAAAAAAAAAGAAGTCAGCAATTGGAATAGCCTACAGTTCAATAGATCTGATGACATGCACACTCTGCACATATAAAGCAACACTGGGAAACAGGTGGATCTAGCAGAAAGGCAAAACTACAATATTATAATAACTAGTGTTGTTTGTTTTTTTTTCAAAAAAGAAAAAAAAAAGATAAGTGAGTACTTCTAAAATACAATGATGTGCATGTGTGTGTGTGATGATATAATCTGGCAATAGTGAATGGGGAAAGAAAGGAGTAACTGTTCAATGCTTTTTTCAACTTCTAAAATGGTATGAAATTTTAAAGTATAGTGCAGGTACACAAGTTTCAAAATGGGAAATCAGACTGATTTGTTTATGCCTATGATCCCACAAGTTTCAGGAAGGAAGAATTAAAAAAATATATAATTATAGAAGATAAAAAGTGATTCTTATTAGAAAGCTGCAGATCAGAAAAAATTAACTCCAGATTATTAGAAATACTTGGTAAAAATATGGAAAAAAAGGGAACGAGGGATAATGGTAAGTATCTGCTAGATTTCAGTTCAGGACATGGACAAGGATTAAAGCCATGTTACACATAAAGATGTCCATAAATTCATATGAGGAGAATATACAAGAATTAAGAAAAATTTTATTATTGATGCTTTAAGTGATATCGTCACACTTGTTCAGAACAGATAAGTATACAGGGGGTTTGAAATAGGAAGTGATTACCATCAAGTTTATAAACAGGATAAAGATGAAGATCACAGGAAAAGATAAATGATACAGAAGTAAACTCACCAGAGCTTGTTATCTGGTGGGTGAGAAAGTGGTACTGGAGAAGTTGTTGCATCTGGCAATAAGGTATGATTGGATATTAGCACAGATGTTAAGAGCGTTCAGCTCAACTGGCTGTGCCTTTAACATGGTTGTATAATTTCAGTCTCAGCAAAGGCAGGATTCCATTGGAGTAGAAGTATGATAATTTCACTACACAAGGGTGGTGCAAATACTGATATGTCTAACTATTAATCATCAGTATCGCTGGAGTGGTGGTGAAGAATTTGGAAACATTGGTAAGAGCTTGTATACAGAAATGGTTGACAGTGAAACTACTTTGCAAAGTAAAGGAAGGTCATGTTTGAGCAACTTGCTCATATTTCATACCAAGTAGATATGGTTGAGTTAGACATGGGGGAAATGGATACATGATGATAATTTTGGTCTTGGCTAAAGCTTTTGACATGATATACCATGGAGGACTGCTGCATGAGTCGTTAATCTTCCATGCTGTTTGGTGTGGGTGCAAGCTTCAAGGTGCACAGTAGTGTACCACAGGGATCAGTCCTTGATCCATTATTTTTCAATATTTACATTAATGATATCAGGTAGGATTTGACAGGTGTTATATATTTGCTGCTGATGCAAAGATAGGCAGGATAATCAGGAATGACTGACATGCAGCACTCGCAAAGACTGTTAAATTCAATACTAGTAAATGTCAAGTTATGCACTTGAATGTAATGAGATATCCAATGGCATACTATATTGGTGAGATTATGTTAGAAGAATGATCAGGCTAGGAATCTTGAAGTTATAGAGGAAAGGAAGTTAAAATTCACAGGGTCATATAGCAAATATAACAGAGGATAATTGGAGTGCACAAAGGAATATTAAAATGTAAGGATAAGTAAGTTATTTCTGCCTCTTTACAAGGTCTTGATACGATTTATCTGGACTACTATGTGCAGTGGTGTAGATATAGTGAGCATGATGCATAGAAAAATGTTAAAGATGTTACTTGGACTTTGGAATTAGAGTATGAGGAAAGATTGTGAATTTTTAGCTACAGACTCTAGCAAATAGAAGGAAGAGGTGATACGATAGACTTCCAAACTTCTAAGTCATATAGGCTACCAATAGATGGAATTTTTCATTGTATGGAGAGAGAATGAGAGGGCAACCAGAAGTTGAGAATGAATGAGTAGCATCCCTGATTGCCCTGCCTATCTTTGCATCATCAGCAAACAATTGCAAATCTGATGATAGACCCTGCTTGAAGTCATTAATGTATAGATTGAACAATAATGGCCCAAGGACTGAACCCTGAGGTACACCACTGGTTACCTTAAATCTGGTAGATTCACACCCACTGTATACCACTTTTTGATATCTGTCTGTTAACCATCCCCTGATCCAAGTCAATAGATTATGTTCCAATCCCATATTCTCCAGTTTACGCAACAGCCTATCGTGTGGTATCCTATCAAATGCCTTAGAAAAATCCAACATATCATAGTGTATCCATTTCCTTTATCCAACTCGGCCGTAACATTGTTATAAAATACGAGCAAATTGCTAAAACATGACCTTCCTTTAGTAAACCCATGCTGTTCCCTGCAGAGTATAGAATGTTTGTCTATCCATTTCTGTATGCAAGTTCTTACTAACTTCTCTAAAATCTTCACTACCACACCAGAAATACTAATAGGTCAGTAGTTAGACACATTAGTTTTTGCACCACCCTTGTGCAATGGAACTATATTACATTCCTTCCAGTCTTGTGGTATCATTTCTGAGCTGAGACTCAAGTTATACAAATGTGTAAAAGGCCTAGCCAATTCAGGTGAACATTCCTTTAACAAACGGCAGATATTCCATCTGTCCCTATTGGCAAATTCTTATCCAGGTTATGCAAAAGCTCTTCAACCTCATTTTCATGATCCTCTAACTCATCCAACATAGCAGTAGCACTGTGCACCATACTACATACACCTGGTTGATATATCTTAGCAAAGTGAGCACTCATTAACTGAACAATCTCCTTAGTTTCCGACACTTGTGTACCATCTGCATTCAATAAAGTTATTCTTCCACATTCATTCTTTCTTTTGCTTGTGGCATAACGATAAAATTCTTTTGGATTGCCTTTAGCTTGCATGGCCAATTTCTTTTCATACTCCGTTTTAGCTTTTCTCACAATACTCATTACTTTTCTGGCCTGAGTTTTATATATTTCATAACTCCTCTCACTCTTATTCTCACTATACTCTTTCCACATCATCTTCTTATGAATTTCTAGCTTAATAAGGCTGCACATCCATTTCACACCCAACCTATTTACTCTTCGAACACTAGGGATACATTCAGATACCGCCTTATTCAAGCACTTTTTCAAAGATTCCCATGCATTGCTGACATTTTTTCCATTCAGTAACTGATACCATGGGACCAAAGATAATATTCTTCTAACTTGATCATAATTTCCAGCTTTGTAATTCAGCATGTAGCCTGATTTAATCGGAGTTTCAATACAAGTAGATACTTCCCAAGCAAGAACAGCATGACCACTGTCACCAATTGGTGGTAAAATAGCTTTATTCTTGACAGAGATCCCTTCTGATGCTATGAGCAAATCCAACTCTTTGACCTCGAGTTCCTTCTTTCACATGCTGCTTGAGAAATTTATCCTGCAACAATTCAATAAATTTTTGTTCTTTCTGATCATGAGATTTCTTTTCTACCCAATCAATGTTTGGAAAATTAAAGTCACCCATAATGATCATTCGCTTGGTACCCATAAAGCTAAATTGGTGATGCATTTCTTTGTCCCCTACAACTGAGCTGCCATTTAGGTTGTCCTTTAATTCTTTCATTGTTATCATATCACATTTAAGGTATTTTGTAAGTTTCTGGTGTAATTATTTTTGATGCCAGTATTATCCGTCCAAAGATCTGTAAAGTAATCCAAGAATTCTTTTACATCTATTTCACAATTTATACGAGGTGGTATCAAAAGGTTTCGGGACTAGCTCTGTTTACGAGAAATTACTTTATTTATCTACGTTTGCACACTATCACCTTCAAAATAGTCCCCTTGCATATCAATACAGCGCTCCCAGCATTCTTGCCACTTCTGAAATGTGTCCTGGAAGTCTTCTTTTCGAAGCATGTTAAGCACCTTTGCGATTCACGCTGGATCTCTGCAATGGTGTCAAAATGGTGACCTTTGAGTTGGATCTTCATCTTTGGGAAGAGGGCGAAGCCTGCAGAAGCCAAATCTGGCGAGTAGGGTGGGTGCTGAAGTGAGATCATGTTGTTTCTGGCGAGAAACTCATGTGTGAGGAGAGCTCGGTGACAGGGCTCATTGTTGTCGTGGGGCATCCAGTTTTTCATGCACCACAGATCTGGCCACTTGCGCCGAATGTCCTCCCTCAGACACCTTAAAACCTGGCAGTAGAACTCGCTATTGACGGTCTGGCCCATGAGGAACGAATTCTCGATGCAAAATGCCACGAATGTCGAAAAAGATGATGAGCATGCATTTGGTCGAGCTGCGGACCTGCCTCGCCTTTTTTCGGTCATGGAGATGATGGGCTCTTCCGCTGTGAGGACTGTTGCTTCGTCTCAGGGTCATACCCGTACACTCAAGTTTCATCACCAGTAATAATCCTCAAATTTCACGTTTGCTCTTTGTTCTAACTTGCTGTTAATGATGAAATCGCAGATGTGGTAATGCAGGTGGTCAGAATAGCATCAGTTACATAGCTCCCGATGTACATAGGACGATGTCTTTTGCCACACTGACTTATGAAGGTAGGTGCTCCCTGTGACTGTGCATGCACTCTTGTGCTGCCATCTGTTGGCGTGTTACAAACCTAGTCCCGAAACTTTTTGATACCACCTTGTATTTGCAGTTTCTTTTATATCTGCATTCGTGTGTTTTAGTATTTTGTACACACTGAATGATAAAGAATAGATGTTAATTCTGGAGCACAAGTTTTTTTGCATAACTGGAAGAATACCACATGGACCAAGAGATATTTTTTTTAGTATAAGCTACTGTAAAAATAATCATAATTTACAATTATGAATCCATTTACAATTGCTTCTCTATATAATTTTTTTTATTAGTTTCAGTTTTGTAACCACATATGATTGGCACTTGCCATGTGCCTGATTAGAAAGGTGTATATATAGTAAAGAAAAAAAAATGTCTTTACCAAATTCTGACAGTTGTAATAATTTCAATGGGTCTTTATCCTAATTCACAATTGTTAAGTACACTGTGATGTTATTCGTCATAAAGATACTTTCCTTTTGCTAATGATGACGTGTCAGCCATGACTGGCTTCTCACTTGCTTAGTTGAACAAGTGCGCATGTTTGCCAAGGAAGTTGAGGTGATTGACAGCTGACGAAAGCATCCAGGATTGGAGTAACAAAAAGAAAAAAAGAAAGAAGAAAGAGAGAATGGAAGTTTGAGAATGAAGACCATAGAATTTTGTTTTAGGAAGTATTTGAAAAATTTGATAGAATGTATTAATAGAAGACTCTGAAAAGGAATCATAGGAAAGTGAATCCTTTGACTGAAAAAGCTGATACTGTCAACAAGTGAACAGTAATAAAAGTAGACGTTATTTCAATGAACGAAGAAAATAACAAAAGGTTTCTTCTTTTTCTGTTTCAAGGACACTGGTGACTGAATTAGAGAAATCGAAAACTATGAAGTGACATTAATGAAGAGCTCTATTTTGATAGATTTAGTTTATAAAGTAGTAAGAAACTGTTATTCTCCGATAAAGAATTTGTGCTTTTTGTAATTAAATTGCCTGAGGTAAGAATATTTGTACTCAGTGGGACCAAGGACATCATCAGTACAGTAGTTCAAACAATTGTTTGAACTATTGTACTGATGATGTCAAAAGATACTTGGGATGAAATATTTACAAATTAAATAGTTATTACTGTGGTTAGTACGTGTTTTTTTTAGTGATGAATTCACCACAGGATTCGTTATGTAAATAATCCCATGATAGTTAAGAAGTTTTATCTTTTGAGAAAGGGCCTGATAAAGAACTCTCTAATGAACATTAATTGTTTTTGCAAGAATTTGTTGTAAAAAAGCTCAGACTGATTGGCCGAGTGATCAGCATATCCGCTCTCCAGCCAAGAGGCTGCGAGTTCGAATCCTACCATGGATGTATGCGATTGTTCTAGTAACTCTGTATGGAAAGGGCATCTGCAATACTTCTACCTCTTCTTCTGGTAGAAGGCTTCACTCCCAAAACCCAGTGAGGTATGGGAGTGACCAATACAGGGTCTACAGACAAATGCAACCCCCCCCCCCCCGCCCATTGTAGTAATTCTTACTACCGCATCATGAATCAAATCAGGAAGATTATTTCTTTCCATTAAAGACAAAACCTCTCTCATATAAGATTTTATCTTCGAAAAAATGTTTTCTACGGGATTAAGCATGCACGAATATGGTGAAAGTAATTTTAATTGGCATGAATAATTAAAACAAATATTTGACAAATCAGTGGGTTTATGAATTCTTGCATTATCCATGATAATCCAAGATGAATGTAAAGAAGGATTATCGCATATGATTTCAAAGAGTTCAAACATGAAAGTATTAAATTTTTCAGCATCGCATGTACTATTTTCAATTGTAAAATATCCTTGACTTAATGTAAAATGCCCTTAATTTATTGCAAATGCTATATTTAGGGTTTTTAGTTTCTAATTTAATAAATAACATTCATTTTGCATTATTCAAAAGTAGATTGTTTAATAACGAAAAGAGTCGCAATATTCATTCAAAGAGCCGTAGGTTGCCGATCCCTGGTCTAAATGAACCAAAACGAACAGCAGGTATATGTATCTTTCACAAGCATTATTTGCATGCAGATATACTTTTCATGCTGTTATCAAAGAAAAACCAGGTTTTAATTTATATGGTTTTGATCCAATTTTTTCTGATGAACTATATTCCGTTATTTCTAATATAGATACAAAGACACAAATGAACACTAATTAAGTTAGGAGAGAACATGAATAAGATACTGAAGGAATGAAGGGGTGTCCTGATACCTAATTGTGCATCACATTCACATTTATGTAGTACGAAAGAAAATAATTTAAAACCTCATCATTCAATTACAAAAGCAAAACTGAAAATTAAGAATTTGGTTCGAATTTGGAATTTCGAACAGGAAATTCCAAAATTAAAAGTACATAATTCAGATAATGTACAATATTAAAATCTTAATCGTAACAAAGAATCTAACACGGATGAATTAATGGTAGAGTATCATAGGTTGGTTAATTCAGAATTAAATAAACCAAGCGAATGTTCCTCTAATTTAGTTGCTGAAGACAAAGAGCTGCAGTCTTTAGAATTTAATTCTGATAGTGATTTTTGAGCAGGATAAAAATTGAACTTCATATTGAAAAGAAGGGTGTGTAAGAAAGTTTGAAACAAATCATAGTTAAAAAGCTATCAGATGTGAACTGTAGACTCAAATACACAAACATTATTAAAAAAAAACTGAAACAGTTTGAAAAGAAAAACCAAACCTTGGAGATTCAGTGACAAACTAAAGAAAACTTTGATTGATTCAGCCAGAGAGGCACGCAGTGAGGTCAACTATGAAGATAGAAAAATCAGAACTCTATGGTGGACTCAGGAAGTTAAAGAGGCAGTCAAGGAAATGAAAAAAACTCATTGAAAGTTTATGGCAAGCAGCTAAATCACCTTATGTTCTTAGGGAATACAGAGAAAAAATGTAAGAAAGCAAAGTATTGTGTAAAATTAGATAAACAGTAGTCATGGGAAGACTGGTAAGAATATTGAAAATAAATATCAGGAAGGTGATAAAATATTATGGAGGCTATTGAAAAGCTCAGGAATGGAGGAATGGGTACTGTAAAAAAAAAAAAAAAAAAAACAGAGATAAATGGGACATAAAAACTGAGGATAAAGATACTGTTGATGTATGGAGTAATTACTTTGAAAGATTGCTAAATGAAATGAGCAGTGACAGCATGGTGATAAAAAACACTCAACAAGAATGCAATCTGAAATATATATCTGAACTTGAAGTAGAAAAAGCTATCAAAAACCTGAAATGTGGAAAGGCAGCTGGAGTGGATGATATTTGACCAGAAATGCTAAAATATGGAGGTATAAAAGTTTTACAGTAGCTACATTGCATAATTCAGAAGGCCTAGTCAGAGGGTTGATTTCCAAATGATTGGAATAGAGTGCTCATAGTACTCATCTATAAAAAAAAAAAGGAAATAAAGCTGAATGTGAGAATTAAAGAGGAATTTCTCTAATGAGTGTTCCTGGTAAGATTTATGCAAGTATTCTTGAGAAACAGCTAAGAAAAATTGTGAAGGAAAATAAGAATCAGATTTTCACTTTAAGTTAAGAAACCATGGGAATATAACAGAATCTGTATTTAAGTTTTGTAGATCTGGAAATGGCGTGTGACAAGGTTCGAAGAGGAAAGCTGTTCAAAATGCTCCAGTTATATCCTTGAGAAACAGCTAAGAAAAATTGTGAAGGAAAATAAGAATCAGATTTTCACTTTAAGACAAATAGTTAAGAAATCATGGGAATATAACAGAATCTGTATTTAAGTTTTGTAGATCTGGAAATGGCGTGTGACAAGGTTCGAAGAGGAAAGCTGTTCAAAATGCTCCAGTTATATGGTGTAAATGGGACATTATATTATCAACCAATACATAGTCTCTATTTGAGTTGTAAATCAGCAGTTAGAATTGAAGGAGGTACAGAAAGATGGTTTGATGTTATGTCAGGTGTGCAAGAAGGGCATACATTATCTCAACTGTTATTCATCATCTATATCATAGGTTCCCAAAGTGGACGGTACTGCCCCCCAGTGGGTGCTGAAGACTTCTAGGGGGGCTATAGTGGGATCAGAAGCATTCAGGAGGTCTAGGGTCAGTGGCTCTTTATAGAAGAAATTAATAATACATATTTAAAAATTAATTATTTTCGTAATTAATTATAATCGTAATTTTGCGATTAGATAATCATTTAAAATTTAAATATTGCATTTTAATTCATCTTATGCCTGTCTTACACGATCAATTTTTTTTTATCAATTTTCTATTTCAATTATTTAATCATTTGAAAATTTACCATGTCAGATAGAAATAGATGTCAATTTTCTATGTCAATGAGAAAATAGAGCATGCATATATGTATGTATAATAGGTTATGTTTACAGTAGCAAATATATGTTATATTTCATTTCAAAATATATATAAAATATATAAAACCACTTTTCTAATTGATTTGTACAAAAATAAAAACCAATTTTATATAATTTAATATTATGAGCAAAAATAATAATGGCAAGAAAGAAATAAAATCGTAAATTTTAATTAGTACTAACTTATATTGCCTAGTTAGTACTAACTTATATTGCTAACTAGAGGGAAAAAACAAAGCAAATATTATTCGAAACTTATTATACTGTTTTCTGTGGTTATGTTTTGTAGGTTTGTTGTTTATATCTTGTGTAATTATTTTATTTATTATTATTTATAATTATTCGTACAATGTCGTGGTCGAACGAACAAAATGCGCTTCCGTGCAAAATAAAAAATTGAACGTGTCATACAGGATATTTTAACTTCTATTTTTTATATACTTAAAAAATTTATTCATTTTTTGCTATTGTAAAAATTGATTGTGCCATACAGGTTTTAGTCTATCTATGCAGCAGACGAGTCTTAACTAGTAGTATGTCAGTCAACTATTACGTAGGTAATTCACTCAATTCAGCTTATTTTGACAGGAATATTGGTGCTTGCAGTGACTTGTTCAAAGCATGAGTACGTTGGTATCGCAAACAAGTCAATACATGCAAGTCGATTTGGGCTAGATTTCAAATCTATAAATACCAGTAGTTTAGGAATAAGTTTCATTATTATTTGTGTGCTTTGCCAACAATCATCAGTCGAAAGTGTGATAGATAAGTGGAGTCATACAAAATGTAAATTAAATCTTTTATTTTGTGAATATTTTTGCAAATTTTATTACTTCATTATGTCTGAATATAAGAAGAAATGTCGACAGAACAGTATTGAGTATTTGAAATATGGTTTTATTCAGTCTCCTATGAACCAATTATTACCCATGTGCTTGATTTGCCAAAAAGTGTTTTCAAATGAACCAATGAAGCCTTCAAGGCTACAAAAGCATTTAACTAAAATGCATGCTGACAAAAAGGATAAAGATTTGTCCTATTTTCAAGTACTAGAAGAAAAATATTTTAAACGTTTAACTATATGAACCAGCCAATAATAAAAAGTATTACAGGAAAAATAGACGTATAAGCGTGAACATGAACAAAATGAAGGATAGAGTGCTGTATGGAGACTCGTTAGTACGAGGTGTGATAGTAGAGGATTTGAAAAAATCGTACCAACCTGGTGCGACCATAAAGGATGTAACTGAGTCTATAGAGAGCAAAAGGAAAGGGTGAAAGAAATGATTGTTGTGGCAGGTACGAATGATTTGAAAGGAGACAAAATGGAAATGATAAAAGACCCGAATGAATTGTTTGAGGTAGCAAAAGAAAAGAGTGAGAGGGTTAGAATGATTAGTCTTTTGCCATGGTATGACAGTGAAATGTTTAAAAGGAGGGCCATAATTGCGAATGACTTTATGCGTGGGTTATGTATGACGAGTGGTGTGGAATTTGTGGACGTGTGGAGCGAGTTCGATGGGCGAAAGGATCTATATAAGATGGATGGCTTGCATTTGAATGGTTACGGTGTAAGAAGACTTGAGAAAGTGTTGCTGAATGTAGTGGATGTGCAAATTCAGGGAAACTAGATTTATTAAGGGGGGGGGGAGTAGATATACAGTCCTTAGGGAGGCAGTTGAATGTAAGAATGAATATAATATGCCCGAGCAAATAAGGACAACAAATCAGAGTGGGATACTTAATATAAAGCATCAAGGTAGGGTTCGGGCTAATGGGGCTCTTAAATTCATGTACACTAATGCTAGGAGTATTAGGAACAAGAAGGAAGAGTTTTTGGCCATGGTTGGCACTTCCAGACCACAGGTTATTGGTATTAGTGAAACATGGCTGACTGTAGATGATATAGCTAGTGGGATTGAATGTGATGGGTATAGTGTGTTCAGGAATGACAGGGAGAATAAAATGGGGGGAGGAGTATTGTTGATGATAGCTGATGAGCTGCAGCCAAGGAGAATAGAAGTTGAATTGTAGGATAGAGAAAAGAGCATATTTGAGGCCATTTGGTGTGAGATTGTGGCTAGCAGAACTAAATATACAATTGGGTGCTGCTATAGACCAGGTGATGGAAAAGATGGTGTTGACAGTATGCACAAGCAAATAGAAGAAATGAGTGGAAGGAGGGTGATTATTATGGGAGATTCCAACTATGGTCACATTGATTGGAGTGAGGAGAGGACACACAGGAGGAGGGAATTGGATTTTATGCGGTTATTAAGGGATAACTATCGCAACAGCATGTAATGGAAAATACTATGGATCAGAGAGTGCTTGACCTAGTAATTACATCTGAGGATTTGGCTGTAACAAATGTGACCACATTGCCACCAATCGTTGAGAGTGATCATAGGGTCTTGACTTGGGAGGTGGCTAAAGGTGTAGAATTTTCAATTAAGACAGGGTACATGTGGAATTATCAGGCTGGAAAGTATAACAAGCTTAGGAGTTTGATTGGTTCAGTGCCATGGCATGTACAACTGCAAGGACTAGAAGTCGACAGTGCATGGGAGGTAGTTAAGAAGTGTTTGCATGAAGCAATGGCTGACTGTATACTTAGAGTCCGAATAATAAATCAACTAGGGGTTAAATGGATGAATAACACCATTAATCTTGAGCTGCGAAAAAAGAAACAACTATGGAGAGAATTTAAGGAGAAAGGTGACCGGCAGGCACATGAACGGTATAAAACGCAGGCCAGAAGGGTAACGAGTGTGGTAAGAAAAGCAAAAAAGGATTAGGAAAGAACATTGGCCATGCAGGCTAAAGAGAATCCTAAACATTTTTTAGATATGTAGCAAGTAAAAGGAAAAATGTACATGGCAGAATGATTTTAAAGAATGCCGATGGTAGGGAGGTAACTGAATCAGTTGATATAGTTGAGTTACTGAGTGAGCACTTTGCAAGAATATATCATCCAGGTGGTGACATTGCAGAAACGAATGTACCAGTAGATTATACGGGAATTGTGGTGAATGAAGTGGAGGTGAGTAGTCTATTGCATAACCTCAATGTCAATAAATCTGTGGGATTGGATGGTATACCAGCTCATGTTGTACGAGAAGCAGCTAAAGAATTGTCAGTACCCTTGACCATTTTGTTTAATTTGAGTCTCGGGTCTGGGTTAGTCCCAAGGGGGTGGAAAGAGGGGAAAATAGTTCCACTGCATAAAGGTGGTTCCAAGACTGCTGTTGTAAATTACCGACCGATTAGCATATCAGGAATCATTGTCAAGGTCTTAGAGAAATTAGTCAAGAAAAGAATACAGGATTGGATAGATGAAAATGGGATATTGTATGGGGACAACATGGTTTTGTGAAGGGTAGATCATGCCTCAGTAACTTGCTCACATTTTATAACACAGTGACGGCTGAACTGGATAGGGGTAATGGGTTTACAGTAATACTACTGGACCTTGCCAAGGCTTTTGATAGGATACCACATAGAACCCTAATCAGTAAACTGGAGCAGATGGGGATAGATATAGGGCTGGTGAGATGGATAGGAGGGTGGTTGAAGGAGAGATACCAGAGAGTGGTTTATTCAGGAGTGGAGTCTAAAAGACGGCTTGTGACTAGTGGAGTGGCACAGGACTCTGTTCTTGGACCACTGCTTTTCAATTTGTTCATCAATGATATAGGAAAGGATTTGAGAGGAAGTGTTCACCTGTTTGCTGATGATGCAAAGTTGGGTAGAGCAATTATGAGTGCACAGGATGTCAAAATTTTACAGGATGATTTGGATAGTTTGGAGGACTGGGCTAGGAAAAATGGATGTCAATTTAATGTGCCAAAGTGTAAGGTTATGCACTTTGGGGTGAAAAGAATAGCAGCAGTATATCGCATTGGTGGAACCGTACTCCAGGAGATTGATAAGGCCAGGGATTTGGGAGTGTTGGTGGATAAGGAATTGAAGTTTAGGGAGGCACATTGCAAAAGTGACTAAAACAGCTCATCAAATCACTTGGCTTTTGAAAAATACTTTAACATGCAGAGACAAGCAAGTTGTTGTTCCTCTGTATCGAGCCTTGATAAGACCCCATCTGGACTACTGTGCCCAGTTATGGGCACCAGGGTTTCTTCGTGATGGGGAGGAAGTGGAGAGGATCCAGAGACGAGTGACCAAGATGATAGCAGGTCTGTGGATTGAACCTTATGAGAATAGGTTGAAGATTTGTGGGTTGCAGAAATTGGTCGATAGGCGAAGGAGGGGTGATATGACTGAGACATTCAAATTACTGAAGGGTTTCTATAAGATTGATCCAGAAGATATTTTTGAAAATATGACTGGTGGTGGGAGGACTAGGGACCATGAATGGAAGCCGGGCAAGAGCGTGGTTGACAAGGGTGTTAGAGCTAGGTTTTTTACTTGGAGAGTAGTGAATGAGTGGAATAAGCTTCCAGAGTCTGCTGTGGGTGCTACGACCGTGAATGAGTTCAAGGCAAGGTATGATAAATACTGTGTGAATGTCGAATAGTTGTTCTTGACATGACGTTAGGGCCTCCCTCGATGAGTCTGTCGACTCCTTGGAGTTGCCCAGAACAATAATAATATCAAAACTTTTTACGTTGTCCACTAAACAAGATAATGACGGATTACAAGCTTCTTATAATATTTCATTATTAATCGCAAAAGCGGGAAAACCACACATAATTGGTGAGGAATTAATCTTGCTGGCAGTAAAAGAAGTAACAAACACTGTGCTTCATAAGCCAGCGTCAGATATCATCAGGAAAATTCCTTTCAGCAATAATTCAGTGCAAAGAAGAATCGATGAAATGGCTGGAGACGTTGAAAAATCATTGTGCGATTATTTGAAGACATGCCAATTTTCCATTCAATTCGATGAATCAACTCTCCCAAATAATGAACCACTACTCTTATCATACATACGATTCATAAAAGAAGAAAAAGTTTGTCATGAATTATTATTTGCTAAAAACTTGGAAGCGGGAGAATCTATGTTTATTATCAGGAATATGTTTTTTCAAGAGAAAGACATTCCTATACATTATATTTTGTCTGCTGCTACTGATGGTGCTCCAGCAATGACAGGGTGCCACAAGGGTTTCATAGCGCATTTGAAACAAGCAGTACCAAATGTACTCGCTATACATTGTGTTCTTCATCGTCAACATTTGGTTGCGAAAAATTTAAGTGAATGCTTGCACATGTCGCTCCATTACGTTATTAGAGTAGTCAACAAGATTAGAAGCAATTCATTGAGTAACAGATTGTTTAGCCAACTTTGTAGTGAAAACGATGAAGATTTCAATCGTTTGCTGCTTCACACAGACGTTCGCTGGCTTTCAAAAGGTATTTGTCTAAATCGATTTTACAATTTGTTTGATTCAGTACTAGAGTTCCTAGAAAACAGAGATGACGGATTGCGGGCCAACCTGATTACATCCAAAAATGACATCACTTATTTGACAGACCTCTATAAAATATTTAATGAAGTCAATCTACAACTACAAGGTGATGAATTGAATTTAATTAAAACAAAAAACGTTATTGCCGCTTTTGTAGGGAAACTTCTGTTCAAGCGGAATATGGGCAGAGGGGAATATAGCCACTTTTCAAATTTATCAGCAGTGTCTCTCGAAAAGGAAGATTTACTTACATACTGCCAACACTTGGAGGTTCTCCATGCTGATTTCAATGAGCGATTCAAGGATATTCTAAACATGAATATACCAAATTGGGTTCTAGATCCTTTCTTACATGCAAGCACAGCAGGATCATCAAATTTAGAAGTGGAACTCATAGAACTCACAACAAATGAAGAACTAAAAATAAAATTCAAAACTGGATACCAAGAGTTCTGGCTTCAAAAATCAATACCGACACTGTACCCTGGATTATGGGAAATAGTGAGAAATTTTTAATTGCATTTCCATCTTCTTATTTGGCTGAGCGTGGGTTTAGTGCTGTAGTGAATTTACTATCTAAGAAAAGGAGCCGATTGCATATAACTGAGCATGGCGATTTACAACTGTTTTTAACGAAAGTTGAACCCGATATTAACAAACTTTTAAATATGCACCAGGCTCATCCTTCACATTAATTTGTTATTTTTTCTTTGCATTTTTACTTTGTAAGTTAAAAATAAACCATATAATACATTTGATGGCGTTTTAATTATTACAATAAGATTCTTACTAATGTAATGCAATCTCTTAATATGTATTCCGAATTTTCATATTTAAACCATTGTATGAAACTTCACATTAATTTGTTATTTTTGCTTTGTATTTTTACTTTATAAGTTAGAAATAAACAATTTTTTTATACTATTATAATTACAGCTATTTTGCCTGCTTCAATCTGCTACCGAGCTTCCCGTGCCCTCATAAAACAAGCCATAAACAACAGATTTAAAAAGAAACAACAAGCATATTCATACATTCACAAAACAAAAAAGAGATTGAAAAAGCTACTAACCACTAACGAATGGGCAGTTTTTTGGGATAATACCCAATCACACATCAACGACTACACGCTATTATTAGAAGATCGACACGCAAAGAAATGGTACACACTAACAAACACCCAATACAACAATCGCGCTGCTTCCAACCCTTCGGATATTTCCGCCTTAGAACCAACAAAAAACAATTCCATTATCAATCTATCACACCACAATCTCACGCCCGACGAAATCACCATCCTGAACAAAGGATTAAACTTTGGTGTTTCCCCAAAATACATACAAAACAGAGACATCATTACCGAAATGCAAGCGAAATTAGAGTATGACCCTAACAAAGAAACTATATTCCACAAAATTAACAACATCATAAACAGTAAAATAATAATTAAACCCAACATCACCCCCAACTTACATGAAGCCCTTCTATCCCTAAAGAAGAACCCGAACATTATTATCAATAAAGCGGACAAAGGGGACACCGTAGTCATCACAAACCAAGCCGATTACCACAACAAGATAACAGCCATCTTAACCGACCCACACACCTACCGAAAAATACAAATTGACCCCACCTCCGACCTCATAAAACAAATCAACGATACCCTACACATCCTAAAAAATGAAAATAAAATTGACAAAACCACACTGAAAAACACAATCCCCCGCACCACACGTACCTCTTGTATGTTCGGACAAATAAAAACCCACAAAGACGGGTACCCGATGAGACCAATAGTCTCCTACAAAAATACCACCACAGCCCCTTTATCAAAATTCGTAGCGAAACTCCTCAAACCACTAACCACAACGTCAAACTTCATGATAAAAAAAAAACACGGACGACCTTTTCAATAAAATAAAAGACCTAACCCTATCCCAAGAAGACATCCTCACTTCTTTAGATGCGGCCTCTTTATACACTAACGTGGACGTCCCCAGAACTTTAGACATCGTACACACACTACTCACAGAAGACCACACCCTACACTCTCGTACTAAACTAACGCCCATTGACATTATTAACTTAATAAAACTAGTAATCTCGGCAAACTTCTTCAAGTTCAACAACAACATGTACATACAAATCTTCGGACTCCCCATGGGCCAAAACATCAGTGGACAACTAGCGGAATTATTCCTGGCACATATAGAATCACTTCTACTCCACCCTTCCCTTCCCCCCCGGCATCACCTTCTATGGCAGATACGTGGACGATATTCTGTGCATTGGTAATCCCACACACATCACCACCTTAAAAACATCCCTAAACAGCTACAGCAACAGGTTAAAATTCACCACAGAAACCGAACAGAACAAATCCATCAACTTCTTAAACTTGACATTAACCAGAACACACAACAAAATAGCCACGAAAATATACCACAAACCCTCACACATCGGAAACTACCTCCATTTTCACTCATACCATCCGTATTCTGTTAAAAAATCCGTCATCTTATCACAATTCATAAATGCTCACAAATTTTCAACCAATCAAAATAGTCTAAACGCTGAAATAAAAAAACTAACACAGATCTTAAATCGCAACTATCCTACACAACTGATAAACTACGCAAACAAGACGGCAAAAAACCGCCAAAACAACCCAAGTACCAAAACGAACTTCCCTACACAAAAAATTATCAAACTACCATACACCCAAAACACATACAAAGCCTATAAATACATCTTCAAACATACTGACTACAAACTGGTATTCACCACAAGCCAAAAACTGGCAAACCTCCTAAAATCCACCAAACCCCACACACAAAAAGATATATTTGAACAGCACAATGTAGTCTATAAATTTCCCTGCCAAAAAGACTGTGACATCACTTACACAGGTTCCACCATCAGGTCTTTATGGGCAAGACTACAAGAACACTTCCGTGACTGTAACATCCCTATTCCAGAACATTTAAACACTAAAAAACGCAACATTAAAAAGAAAAATCGCATACAAAGCACAGGAAAAACTGAAATAGCTGTTCATGCCCTTGAACAAAAACACACCCCACAGATAGACAAGGCCATCATAATAGACAGACAAGACAATGAAACAATGCTCAGAATATCGGAAACAATAGCTATAAAGTGTGACGCGAACTCGATCAACGTACACAGGCCCTACATAATCTCCGAGGTTTGGAAGCTTCACAACATTAAATTGAGGTCACAATCCCGACCAATAGGAGACAACACAAACACCTCTGAAGCACCCACCCGACCTGACATAGCTTCCACTTTCCCAATATGTTCCGATGATGACCACGAATAGTCGAAACGGTCCACCCCGTCAACTACCTTTCCCCTTCCCCCTCCCTATTTTAAAAAATTAACCCTTTCACTTTTTCCCCACCCTATATAAAAGTATATGTTTCTATATATTACGAAAAAAACCCGGGTTTTGCTAACTTATTCTACCAAACTGCCTACCCCCCCCCCCACACACACACACTCTGCAGTTCTCGACATCGCAGACAGAGGAAAAGCCACAACACCCAGAAAAAGGTATGTGCAATTTTCTATTCCTTAAGCTACATATACTTTTTAGTGCATCTACACTCATAATGCCCTAAGAACCCATGAGTAAATAGCCAATGACATTTAAACAGGGGTACTCCTAAACTGAAGCAGGCAAAATAGCTGTAATTATAATAGTTTATAATGAGGAGTAACATGGGAGTTTTCCCAGAAATAATATACATAATTTTGTAATATATTTAATGGTGTTTTAATTATTACAATAAGATTCTTACTAATGCAATGCAATGCAATCTCTTAATTGTATTCCACATTTTCATATTTAAACCATTGTATGAAACTGTGCATAATGTTATTCAAGCGTGCATTTTACAATCTTTACATATGGGCTACATTTCACCAAAATCGGTATAGCAATAACTGTGTTCAAGATGAAGCACATATTGGCCACTTCTTTTTAAAAATTTAACAGCATGAGAAGTAATGTATTATTAGTTGCATTTACGTCAAAAATATCAAATGGCTTGAACGCAGAAAACTGTTATAATGGGGGACATTACAAAATTTATGTCTTGCAAAGTGGGCGGTAGCCCGAAAAAGCTTGGGAACCTATGATCTATATGAATCAGATTATGAAGGAAAGTTGCATTAAGTG